>NW_027197806.1:0-54558 GCF_038502225.1 Cherax quadricarinatus
CCTAGTGTGACATTTTATACTATCTACTATTTATCCTATTGTACTATCATATAATATTGCAGAAAGTAGATAAGCGGTTCAGAGAACCAAGTTGATGATTGGAACACATGGGCGAGATACCCAATCGTTGCACAAGTCTCTCAGTCATCAATATTTGAGATATCCCTGAGATATATATGATAATAGAGGGAGGGTATAATCTATCTCTTAGAAATAATATATCTGTAACTGCTTCTTGGAAGTTGCTGGAGGCAGGCGGGAAGACGGGAGGAGACATCTGGCAAGAGATGCTGAGAGAAGCAACAGAGGCATGTCTCCTCTTCACGTGGCAGAGACGGGGCTGGAGAGATATGGTGCTGGTGACGTCAGTCTTCAAGAAGACGACGAGGGTCTTGAAGAGGACGACGAGGGTCTTCAAGAAGATGACGTGGGTCACTTCCCACGTCTTCAAGAGGTACTGGATGATGCTGGAATTCATCTCAGTCCCTCCCTCTTCCGTAACCTTACAGAAGCATCGAGACCCAAGAGGAACCGGACCCGGGAGCCCAAGAAAAAAGGCAGCAAGAAAAACAAGAGGAAATCCCCCAAAAACAAGAAGAAGAAGACGAAAAATAAGAAGAACGGAAAGGGAGCCAAGAACTGTAGAAAACTGAAGAGAAATGCCAAGAAAGCTTGCCGGGAGGCATTCCAAAGGTGCCGTGATCTTAGAGGTAAGGCAAAGAAGGTTTGCCGAGCCCAGGCCGCCCAGACATATCCAGATAGGCCTAGCCCCAACGAAACAGTACCAGAGGATGACATGTTCAGCTTTATCAAAAATATTACTGAAAGTAAGTTAACTGAACATAGTTCTCACCACATGACCCAAGAAATAGATTCTAACTCCTTATATCTCAAACCAACACTATTGTGCTAATCAAACTAACAATAATAGCAGCAGTAATAGTATTAAGGAGATATTTAAAATAAAGTACTATGTCAGAACGTAGGTACTAGCACTACTGCTAGCTTTACTAACACTGTTAGTGCTAGTTTATTGTGCTTTACCTGCTAGGGGAAATCAGGTGACGTGGGCTTTAACCTAATTACCCTGTCACTTTAATACAGTGACAACAGTCTTACTGAGACCACGTTCCCTCTTCTGTGTAGACCTTTATAAACTTTTGAAAATTAGACACATGTGCAGCATTTGGGTACCTTTAATGTAGACGTTTTGCCATCCAGTGGTTCTGTCAATACAGATTCAAGGACGTAATTTGAAGACAGAACTATATCCAGAAGATGAGGTAAACAGTCCCTCAGCCTTGGAGTTGGTGTGAGGAGCACCGTAGTGTTGGAGATTCTCAGATTCACACCAACTCCAAGGCTGAGGGACTGTTTACCTCATCTTCTGTATATAGTTCTGTCTTCAAATTACGTCCTTGAATCTGTATTGGCAAAACCACTGGATGGCAAAACGTCTACATTAAAGGTACCTAGATGCTGCACATGTGTCCAGTTGTTATCTTGTCGGTAACGTATACCATTTATATAGAGCTTTATAAAGCTGCACACAGAGCGAAACGTCCTGTGAAATGCTTGTTCTGCTTTTAATGCTTAAAGAGCTGTATGCTTTACTAAGTAACCTAAGCTTTATTTAACAAAGTAAAGCCAACAACAGCTCTCAGTTCTCTGAGAACAGAGAGCTCTGACTGTGTTTTCAGCCAGAACTCTCAGTTCTCTGAGAACTGAGAGTTCTGTGTTCTCAGCCAGAACTCTCAGTTCTCTGAGAACTGAGAGCCCTGTGTTCTCAGCGAGAACACAGACCATAGCTGACACCAATAAGAAGCAGAGCAATAAACTGCATTAACCAATCGACCACACTGACCCCTCGTGTAGTAGACTTTAAATCCCATTAACCAACCATTACCACCACTACCACTACTACTACTACTACTACTACTACTATTGCTACTATTTCAGTGAGCGGAAGTGACGCATGTCAGTACCACCACTTAGAACAATGCTGTCGGAGAGTAGGTCTACCTTCCACGGCACCAGAGGCTCTCCAGCCAGTTGTCAAGTGTCGCTTCAGAGAGGTCAGTGACCTGTACTTAAGGACGTCAAGGGGAATAATTCACTGTGACTTACAAGGGTTATCCTGGGGGGGAGGGGGGGTAATCTAAACATGTACTGTTGCGCAATAACATCACAGTAAACAGGTGATATCACAATATACAGAACAGCTACTGTGAAAAATAATGAAATTCCAAGGGATTTCGTGATTTCTCACATTATCAAGGAACATAATTCATATACTGCTATGTATAATATAATTTATATTGCTGTTTATATGTGTACCAGTAAAAAAAACAAACCATACCAAGAGCGGGGATAGAACCCGCGATCAGAGAGTCTCAAAACTCCAGACCGTCTGGTCGTGGGTTCTATCCCCGCCCGTGGTATGGTTTGTTTGCAATCATGTCATTACGATTTCGTGAGTCGTGTACCAGTACCTAGATAAACTTACTATGTTTATTGAGGTACAGGTACACATAAGTACAATTATCAGACATACTAACATATATAAATTACCTAGAATAACGTCCCAAAAGTCAGACATATTGGGGATACAGACTGCTGCCTCGTTGCTAAACTCACATTCATCATTTAGCTTCTGGAAAATGGGAGGCATTGATGTTCGATGCTGGGAAGCAGAGGATAAATCCAATTCCTTGGATCGAGACCCCCATCACCGGCATCAAGGCCCTCTTTCTCCCCTTGAGAGGAACTGGAAAGAAATGAGAAGGGAAAGAGACAGGAATATTATATACAAGTTACTCATAAAATCTATAATATTTTCATTTTCTATGAAACAGATATAAACTATTAGAGAAAACGTAGATGCTTCAGGATAAACTCTGTTAAACTCACAACAAACTCAGAGCCAACAAGGACACACTAATCTCATCTCATCTCTCAACAGGAGTTCCTCAAGTGCATGGAAGAGCAGAGAATGGGCACATGTGACCCCAACTTCCAGACCCGAGGTGACCTCGCTGCCCTCAGGAGCAAGATAAGTGAGGTCATCTGGACCACCACTAGCTGCCTCATATCAGAGGTCGAGGAGGGATAGGTCACCTCCTCAAGGTCATCACAAACGACATATGATTAGCTCAAAGGTCAGTGAAAGGTCACTTGGGCTCTAATAGGTCATTTAAGAGACCTTTAATAACACAGCCATCAATACCACTGCTACTAATACTAATATTAATAAAATATTGCCTTGTATAACCTACCCTAATTTATTTTCAGCATGCAGTAAACGTACAGATATCGACGTTGAGCGACGTGTAAGGAAACTAACGTCTTGAAATGAGGCAGCTAAAGCCGCCTGGTCTCAGCCAAGCCTACGACAGCAGAATGAGCCTAAAGCCCAGTCACAGGTGTGAGCTAGGCGCAGGGACCATCCTCCCACCACACAGTTCAAGGCGGAAGCCTTAACACAGCCTCTGAACATTTTTTAGGTATTAAAGTATTCTTGACTGGTGGTGTACAGGTGACATGTAGCCTTAATGACCCTCGTGTAGTAGATAGTCTTGAAACCCCATTAACCAACCAACCAGCCTTAATGACCCTCGTGTAGTAGATAGTCTTGAAACCCCATTAACCAACCAACCAGTCTTAATGACCCTCGTGTAGTAGATAGTCTTGAAACCCCATTAACCAACCAACCAGCCTTAATGACCCTCGTGTAGTAGATAGTCTTGAAACCCCATTAACCAACCAACCAGCCTTAATGACCCTCGTGTAGTAGATAGTCTTGAAACCCCATTAACCAACCAACCAGCCTTAATGACCCTCGTGTAGTAGATAGTCTTGAAACCCCATTAACCAACCAACCAGCCTTAATGACCCTCGTGTAGTAGATAGTCTTGAAACCCCATTAACCAACCAACCAGCCTTAATGACCCTCGTGTAGTAGATAGTCTTGAAACCCCATTAACCAACCAACCAGCCTTAATGACCCTCGTGTAGTAGATAGTCTTGAAACCCCATTAACCAACCAACCAGCCTTAATGACCCTCGTGTAGTAGATAGTCTTGAAACCCCATTAACCAACCAACCATCCTTAATGACCCTCGTGTAGAAGATAGTCTTGAAACCCCATTAACCAACCAACCAGCCTTAATGACCCTTGTGTAGTAGATTTGAAACCCAGTTAAATCACCAACCATTCCACTTGGAGGGTCAAGATGACAATGGGTTTTAATTAGGGCAACGTTTCGCTCCATAAAAAGCTTTATCGAGACTCGGTAAAGCTTATACTGTAACCTCTGTATTTCCTCCATAAGAAGTCCAATTTTCACTAAAAAATAACATTGTCTTTCAGATATTACATTGCAATTTACTGGTTTTATAATATATATGTAAATTACTTGTCAATATGCATTTTATGTGTGTGTGTGTGTGTGTGTGTGTGTGTATGTGTGTGTGTGTGTGTGTGTGTGTGTATGTGTGTGTGTGTGTGTGTGTGTACTCACCTATTTGTGGTTGCAGGGGTCGATTCATAGTTCCTGGCCCCACCTCCTCACTGATCGCTACTAGATCCTCTCTCCCTGCTCCATGAGCTTTATCATACCTCGTCTTAAAACTATGTATGGTTCCTGCCTCCACTTTGCGTATGTGAGTGTGTTTGTGTGTGTGTGTGTGTGTGTGTGTGTGTGTGTGTGTGTGTTTGTGTCGTGCCTAATAAGCCAAACTGGCAAGTTAGGCCTAAAAAAAAAAGAATAAAGACAAAATTAATTATTTTGCTTATGTCACGATGCGTTTTCTGCCGAATAAACACAGTGTGGTTTTTTCGGAACATAAAGAAAAAATTGTATATTATTAATTTTAAGTAATATTAGATAAATGTAAACTGACCTGAGATATATTCAGCAGAATATGACTAAAAAAATTACGTTAAGCCAGGTATCTAAGTTACGTATTACGTATTTTTTCATTAAGTCTGATTTTTAAAGGAGTTTGCCTGCACTTTAAAGGAGGGGTTTGGGATATTGGCAGTTTGGAGGGATATGTTGTGTATCTTTATATGTTTATGCTTCTAGACTGTTGTATTCTGAGCACCTCTGCAAAAACAGTGATAATGTGCGAGTGTGGTGAAAGTGTTGAATGATGATGAAAGTATTTTCTTTTTGGGGATTTTCTTTCTTTTTTGGGTCACCCTGCCTCGGTGGGAGACGGCCGACTTGTTGAAAAAAAAAAAAAAAAAAAAAATATATATAAATATATATATAAAAATAAATATATATATATATATATATATATATATATATATATATATATGTAATTATTATATATAGAAATAAGCGCAAATCCCTTCGAGATAATTCACTGCCTCGGGAATTTAAGTTAATAAGGATTAGCCCAAGGGGAAGATAGCTCTATTTCCTTGAATCAAGAGCCCTTTACTTGCATCAAGGCGCTTCTCCCTTGATGGAACTTATTTATACAACTGCAAATAAAACCTTTTTCCTATAGTTTGTGACAAATTGAAATGTATTTCACTGGCTGAGAAAAGTTCCAGAATTCTTGGGACTTTTGGGTTTAGCGCTGAGCGTGTGTGGAGGAACTGGTAAACCCGCGGGAGTATTCCTGAGGTAAACCAGTGAGTCTGAGGTTTATTGAGAGAGATTCTGTGCACTGAAGCTTATGTAGTGGTGATATGGTCGCGCTGGACGTGATTCTAATTAATATTATACATACATACATACATATATATATATATATATATATATATATATATATATATATATATATATATATATATATATATATATATATATATATATATATATATATATATATATATATATATATATATATATATATGAGCGAAAAGCGACATTCCACGCGATTTCGTGATTTCTCACATTATCATATAGTTCCTTGATAATGTGAGAAGTCACGAAAGCTCTTAGAATGTCACTTTTCTTTGACAGTGGTTGTTTTGCATATTCTGACATCACCTGTTTACTGATGTATGATACTGTGAGTTTTTTGCACTGACTGTCTGTATATTTAGTGTAAGATCTGCACTTGTGGTCCACCTGGACTGTGTGTTTGCAACATTGCTTCTCTCATCACAACAAATATTTTGCAATGTTCGTTTGTATATTTTTCTCACTTTGTAAATACAGTTTTAAAATGGAATGTTTTATTGTACCCTTCATTCAACATGTTTGTGGAAATTTATTTGGTCCCTAAAGTTCCACAGGACAGATCCGGCATGGTCGTAATGGAATGGCTGAGCTGGGTGGCCCTTATACCCCACCCAAAACAAAGCTTATTTAATTTATTTAATTTATAGATTTACCCTTCAGGGAAGGAGTAGGTAGTTTTACTGGTAGTACACTAATATTAGGATCATTGAGGCAACTGTAGATAATAATAATGTAGACCTAAGACCTTAACATAGGTAGTAATAGGCCGATAATGTAGGCAAACACTAGGATAAGTTAGCTAAGGAGAACTGGCAGCCCTAGTTTGAACGAAGAGACAAGGGCCTGGAAGAGAGACCAGCTCGTTCTTCTTAAGACAGACACCAACTGGACAAGACGTGCCGTGATCAGCAGACGGCGCCCCCCCCACGTGTCTTCACATTTGAGACCTGGGGAAATCTGGTAGAGGCACCTCGATGTACCGTAGATGACCTCCGTCAGGCCCATACAGTAAGACAAGACCTCCACTTTATCTCGTAGATTTCTGGCCAGTGTCTGGGGAGAATTGTGAGTGAGTTTGATCTGTGGGCCATGTGTGCAACAGGCAGTGCATGCCCAGTAAGTACCAGTGTCTCAAGGCAGTCTGGAAGCTAGTGTCCGTGTCTGCATAGTTATACTAGGGGATACATACCCTCTTGGATATAGGAATTTCTGAGGTGCAGGCAGGACACTAATAACGACTGAATATTGCAGGAATTAAGGCTCCCAGTTGCACATGGTTTCTGAGAGAAAGTCCAAAGGGGCTAAGGCTAAGCTTAGGGAAGTTGAAGATCAGGATATATGCTGCAACACCAAGTAAGTTAGTCCTTTATGCGTGCATGCAGGCGAGTTTCTTGCAACATCAATCATTTGTGAAAATCGGTCCTATAAGCCACTTGTGAGGCTGAGGTACCCACCTCAGAGCTCGGTGTCAACAGAGTTTGCCAGGGTAGACGACTCACTTGGAGGCAGTCCACACAAATTTTCACAATGTTTATTATGGAGTTGCAGGAGTATTAGTGGTTTTTGGTAGAGTGGAATGATATGAATGCTGCCTATTAAAAGTGGAGTTGCAAGATGGAAGGAGATGGGGAAGTTGATAAGTTGGCTGTAGTGTAGATGCACCTCTAGTAAGACAGTGATGGACTGAATGATGATGGACATGTTTCTTCTTTTTCGGGTCATCCTGCCTTGGTGGGGAACGGCCGATGTGTTATAAGAAAGTCAATATAAATCATTCATTTTTATAATTATGTTGTGGTTGGAAGAGTTATTTGAAGAGTGGTATTAGTGCACTTGTGGAAGACAGCAACTGAACGAGTGATGGAGAATGTGTTTTATTTTTCTGGTCAACCTGCGTCTGTGGAAGTCGACCAGTGTATTTAAAAAATATAAATTTAGAAGGAAATACAGTCTTTTTGACTTGTCTACCACGAGGCCTGGTCTCAGACCAAGCCCCGGGGGCATTGACCCCTGGAATTCTCTCCAGGTATACTCCAGGTATGTGTAGAATATCCACCAGGATAACTCAGAGTCAGACAACGTGGCTGGAGATTCGTCTGTAAAAACTTGCATTTGTGGTCACAGAGGTGCCTGTGCTAACTTTCCTATGGTGTAGAAATATACCTAGTTGGATGAATCTTATTGTGGCTAGCTGGTCTAGTGGCTAGCGCGACGGGCTGGAGTTTTGAGACTCTATGACCGCGGGTTCAATCCCGGCCGGGGGTATGGTTTATTTGCAATCGTGTCATTACGATTTCTTAAGTCAGTAGTGAGTGATTTTCGTGTGCAAGTTCGGTACTAGTCCCTCTAGGATTTTCCAGGTGTATATAATCATGTATCTCTCCCTCCTGCGTTCCAGGGAATACAGGTTTAGGAACCTCAAGCGCTCCCAGTAATTGAGGTGTTTTATCTCCGTTATGCGCGCCGTGAAGGTTCTCTGTACATTTTCTAGGTCAGCAATTTCACCTGCCTTGAAAGGTGCTGTTAGTGTGCAGCAATATTCCAGCCTAGATAGGACAAGTTAGCGTACTCAGTTCACACACTGAGGTCCTGGGACGTGTTTCCGTAAGACACCTCCTGTCCTTGTTCACCTACCAGTAAAATGGGTACCAGGGTGTTAATGGACTGGTGTGGGTCGCATCCTGGGACAAAACTGACCTAATTTGCGGGAAATGCTCAACATAACAAGCAGCTTTCTATATAGTAATATGTCACTGATGTCAGGTATAATCTGTATACTTGTATATGTACTTGCATAAATAAAGATTATTATTATTATTATTATTATTATTATTATTATTATTATTATTATTATGTCTGAATTTAGACAAAGGGTGATCGATAGCATGCCTAACCCTTCTAGGGTAGGGTAGGTGCCCGAGCCTTTAGCTCATAAGACTGTCATTCCCATTTGCCCCCTTGGGGGGGGATGGCAGACCAGAGAGGCCTAGCTTGTGGCTAGGCCTGTGGACAGTTGGTCCCAAAGATGAGGAGGTACTTGTGCCTCCTCCCATGGGAGACTTAGGTCTCAGACACTCCCTAAAGAGGGAGCCAAGGCCGGGCCACCACTTGGAAAAGGCCCGGGCCGGGAGAATACCGGCGAATATTTAAGAATAATAATAAATAGACAAATGGTTGACAGTTATAGACAATAATCGAAAAGTCAGGGTATTTTTTTCCAAAAATAGCAAGTAATATAACACTGTGGATAAATCAATAACATCATTTTATCGAATTATCTGTAAACCAAATTTTGTACATCTTACGTCTTTCGTCTTCGACAAAACAAAATACAAAATATAAATGACATAGTTAGCCATTAAAATCTTACGTTTTCTTTGATACACATTCATAGAAAACGCATTTATGGTAAACTATAATATTTTACAACATTTATATTGCACGAAGATAAGACATAATTCGGTACATGTACAAGGTATACAGACCATAGTTGACATCAGTGACATACTACTATATAGAAAGTCGCTTGTTATACTGAGCATTTCCCGCAAATTAGGTCAGTTTTGTCCCAGGATGCGACCCACACCAGTCCACTAACACCCAGGATGTGACCCACATCAGTCCACTAACACCCAGGAGACCCACACCAGTCCACTAACACCCAGGATGTGACCCACACCAGTCCACTAACACCCAGGATGCGACCCACACCAGTCCACTAACACCCAGGATGTGACCCACACCAGTCCACTAACACCCAGGATGCGACCCACACCAGTCCACTAACACCCAGGATGCGACCCACACCAGTCCACTAACACCCAGGATGTGACCCACACCAGTCCACTAACACCCAGGATGCGACCCACACCAGTCCACTAACACCCAGGATGTGACCCACACCAGTCCACTAACACCCAGGATGCGACCCACACCAGTCCACTAACACCCAGGATGTGACCCACACCAGTCCACTAACACCCAGGATGTGACCCACACCAGTCCACTAACACCCAGGATGCGACCCACACCAGTCCACTAACACCCAGGATGCGACCCACACCAGTCCACTAACACCCAGGATGTGACCCACACCAGTCCACTAACACCCAGGATGTGACCCACACCAGTCCACTAACACCCAGGATGTGACCCACACCAGTCCACTAACACCCAGGATGTGACCCACACCAGTCCACTAACACCCAGGATGTGACCCACACCAGTCCACTAACACCCAGGATGTGACCCACACAGAACCTCTACATGTGGAACTAACACACACACACACACACAAAAGAAATCTATTTAGATATAAATAGATCGACTCCAGGTTGAGGGACTGATTACCTCATTCTCCTCCTCTCCTTACGCCTTCCTCTTTGTATTGGACTGATGAAGCCACTGTGTGGCGAAACGTTTCCTGAATAAAGATTCCCATATGTTGCATAAGTGTCTCAATCTTCAACTTGTCGGTTTTTCAAACCATTCATCACAATATAAAAAAGACAAAGGAAAAACATCGCAACTGGAACAATACACAAATAACCCGTAAACAACGTTTCGGTCAAATTTAGACCTTGAACTATAGTTAATTGGACTGAAACCTGGACATTACCTTCTTTCTCCAACATGCGGGTTATTTCCCTGCTATATAAACATATATACATCGCTAGTTAACGTTTAAAACGAGACGTTCATTACCTCATCTTCGTCTCTGTTTACAAAAAGTTTCTGAAGCCTCAGCTTCCTTGTAAAGATTCAAGTTTCCGAGCGAAACCCTGATTCCCTGAAGGTTTCCCTTTTGAGTGAGTTACTGACCATCAGGTTGATGGTTAGACAACGCCATCTACTAGCTGAAAAACCCACTAATTCCTGTTTTGGCCAATAACTTAAAATATTTGCCAAATGCATCGCAGAATTTAATATAGAGTGGCCATGAATTTGTTATATTTAAGAACATAAGAACAGGAACACAAGTAGGGAAGAACACTGCAGCAGATAGGTCTAAATCCATATGTTCTGCTAACCCTTTTGAGGCCTAGTTCCTAGGCCTCATGTGTATCCATATGCTCTTGTGCTACCATCCACAGGATGGATATGAGGTACACAATAAACTAGCCACTACCATCCACAGGATGGATATGAGGTACACAATAAACTAGCCACTACTATCCACAGGATGGATATGAGGTACACAATAAACTAGCCACTACCATCCACAGGATGGATATGAGGTACACAATAAACTAGCCACTACTATCCACAGGATGGATATGAGGTACACAATAAACTAGCCACTACCATCCACAGGATGGATATGAGGTACACAATAAACTAGCCACTACCATCCACAGGATGGATATGAGGTACACAATAAACTAGCCACTACCATCCACAGGATGGATATGAGGTACACAATAAACTAGCCACTACCATCCACAGGATGGATATGAGGTACACAATAAACTAGCCACTACCATCCACAGGATGGATATGAGGTACACAATAAACTAGCCACTACCATCCACAGGATGGATATGAGGTACACAATAAACTAGCCACTACCATCCACAGGATGGATATGAGGTACACAATAAACTAGCCACTACCATCCACAGGATGGATATGAGGTACACAATAAACTAGCCACTACCATCCACAGGATGGATATGAGGTACACAATAAACTAGCCACTACCATCCACAGGATGGATATGAGGTACACAATAAACTAGCCACTACCATCCACAGGATATGTACACAATAAACTAGCTACTACCATATGAGGTACACAATAAACTAGCCACTACCATCCACAGGATGGATATGAGGTACACAATAAACTAGCCACTACCATCCACAGGATGGATATGAGGTACACAATAAACTAGCCACTACCATCCACAGGATGGATATGAGGTACACAATAAACTAGCCACTACCATCCACAGGATGGATATGAGGTACACAATAAACTAGCCACTACCATCCACAGGATGGATATGAGGTACACAATAAACTAGCCACTACCATCCACAGGATGGATATGAGGAACACAATAAACTAGCCACTTTGACCACAAAATCTAATTTTGACACAGGCCTACTGGCCCATGATAGGCATTTCTGACTCACACCCATTCATGTATACAATATCACTCTTATTAGGGATATATAATCAATTATACCCACCATTAGGTATAATCCCAATACAGATATAATCCAGCGTCTGATATAGAAATAATCGTATAATAGCTCCTGAATGATAGCTATAACAGAAACTGGATTATAGATTTAAGAGACGCTGGTTTATAGACCTAACAGAAACTAGTATCGACCGGCCTATAATTTCCTTCTATATTATATATAGTTATAGACGTATAAATGTTTTAATGGGGTATAAATAAATTATAGACACACATCTGTGAGTTTATTCATAAATTATACATGGGTAAAAGTGAATTTGTGAGTATACATACACAGGAGCTGTGACTCGACCCCTGCAATCACAACTAGGTGAGTACATATATGTATACACACGTATACATACACACACATATATACAGCTGTTATCTATCAGCTCAGTTTCCATCTATCTATCCATTGGTGTCATCCACCTATCTACTGGTGTTATCTATCTATCTACTCGTGTCATCCATCTATCTACTGCTGTCATCCATCTGTCAATTGATGTCATCCATCAATTCACTGGTGTCATCCTTCTAGCTACTGGTGCCATCCTTCTAGCTACTGGTGCCATCCTTCTAGCAACTGGTGCCATCCTTCTAGCTACTGGTGCCATCCATCTAGCTACTGGTGCCATCCATCTAGCTACTGGTGTCATCCTTCTAGCTACTGGTGTCATCCATCTAGCTACTGGTGCCATCCTTCTAGCTACTGGTGCCATCCTTCTAGCTACTGGTGCCATCCTTCTAGCTACTGGTGCCATCCATCTAGCTACTGGTGCCATCCATCTAGCTACTGGTGCCATTCATCTAGCTACTGGTGCCATCCATCTAGCTACTGGTGCCATTCATCTAGCTACTGGTGCCATCCTTCTAGCAACTGGTGCCATCCATCTAGCTACTGATGCCATCCATATACCTAGTGGTGCCATCCATCTAACTACTGGTGCCATCCATCTAGCTACTGGTGCCATTCATCTAGCTACTGGTGCCATCCATCTAGCTACTGGTGCCATCCTTCTAGCAACTGGTGCCATCCATCTAACTACTGGTGCCATCCATCTAGCTACTGGTGCCATTCATCTAGCTACTGGTGCCATCCATCTAGCTACTGGTGTCATCCATCTAGCTACTGGTGCCATCCTTCTAGCTACTGGTGCCATCCATCTAACTACTGGTGCCATCCATCTAGCTACTGGTGCCATCCATCTAGCTACTGGTGCCATCCATCTAGCTACTGGTGCCATCCTTCTAGCAACTGGTGCCATCCATCTAACTACTGGTGCCATCCATCTAGCTACTGGTGCCATCCATCTAGATACTGGTGCCATCCATCTAGCTACTGGTGCCATCCTTCTAGCTATTGGTGCCATCCATCTAGCTACTGGTGCCATCCATCTAGCTACTAGAGCCATCCATCTAGCTTCTGGTGCCATCCATCTAGCTACTGGTGCCATCCATCTAGCTACTGGTGCCATCCATCTAGCTACTGGTGCCATCCATCTAGCTACTGGTGACATCCATCTAGCTACTGGTGACATCCATCTAGCTACTGGTGCCATCCATCTAGCTACTAGAGCCATCCATCTAGCTTCTGGTGCCATCCATCTAGCTACTGGTGCCATCCATCTAGCTACTGGTGACATCCATCTAGCTACTGGTGACATCCATCTAGCTACTGGTGCCATCCATCTAGCTACTGGTGACATCCATCTAGCTACTGGTGCCATCCATCTAGCTACTGGTGACATCCATCTAGCTACTGGTGCCATCAATCTAGCTACTGGTGACATCCATCTAGCTACTGGTACCATCCATCTACCTACTGGTGCCATCCATCTAACTACTGGTGTCATCCATCTAGCTACTGGTGCCATCCATCTAGCTACTGGTGCCATCCTTCTAGCAACTGGTGCCATTCATCTAGCTACTGGTGCCATCCATCTAACTACTGGTACCATCCATCTACCTACTGGTGCCATCCATCTAACTACTGGTACCATCCATCTAGCTACTGGTGCCATCCTTCTAGCTACTGGTGCCATCCATCTAGCTACTGGTGCAATCCATCTAGCTACTGGTGCCATCCATCTAGCTACTGGTGACATCCATCTAACTTCTGGTGCCATCCTTCTAGCTACTGGTGTCATCCATCTAGCTACTGGTGCCATCCTTCTAGCTACTGGTGCCATCCATCTAGCTACTGGTGCCATCCATCTAGCTACTGGTGCCATCCATCTAGCTACTGGTGCCATCCATCTAGCTACTGGTGCCATCCTTCTAGCTACTGGTGTCATCCATCTAGCTACTGGTGCCATCCATCTAGCTACTGGTGCTATCCATCTAGCTACTGGTGCCATCCATCTAGCTACTGGTGCCATCCATCTAGCTACTGGTGCCATCCATCTAGCTACTGGTGCCATCCATCTAGCTACTGGTGCCATCCATCTAGCTACTGGTGCCATCCATCTAGCTACTGGTGCCATCCATCTAACTACTGGTGCCATCCATCTAGCTACTGGTGCCATCCTTCTAGCTACTGGTGTCATCCATCTAGCTACTGGTGCCATCCATCTAGCTACTGGTGCTATCCATCTAGCTACTGGTGCCATCCATCTAGCTACTGGTGCCATCCATCTAGCTACTGGTGCCATCCATCTAGCTACTGGTGCCATCCTTCTAGCTACTGGTGCCATCCATCTAGCTACTGGTGCCATCCATCTAGCTACTGGTGCCATCCTTCTAGCTACTGGTGTCATCCATCTAGCTACTGGTGCCATCCATCTAGCTACTGGTGCTATCCATCTAGCTACTGGTGCCATCCATCTAGCTACTGGTGCTATCCATCTAGCTACTGGTGCCATCCATCTAGCTACTGGTGCTATCCATCTAGCTACTGGTGCCATCCATCTAGCTACTGGTGCCATCCTTCTAGCTACTGGTGTCATCCATCTAGCTACTGGTGCCATCCATCTAGCTACTGGTGCTATCCATCTAGCTACTGGTGCCATCCATCTAGCTACTGGTGCCATCCATCTAGCTACTGGTGCCATCCATCTAGCTACTGGTGCCATCCTTCTAGCTACTGGTGCCATCCATCTAGCTACTGGTGCCATCCATCTAGCTACTGGTGCCATCCTTCTAGCTACTGGTGTCATCCATCTAGCTACTGGTGCCATCCATCTAGCTACTGGTGCTATCCATCTAGCTACTGGTGCCATCCATCTAGCTACTGGTGCTATCCATCTAGCTACTGGTGCCATCCATCTAGCTACTGGTGCTATCCATCTAGCTACTGGTGCCATCCATCTAGCTACTGGTGCCATCCTTCTAGCTACTGGTGTCATCCATCTAGCTACTGGTGCCATCCATCTAGCTACTGGTGCCATCCTTCTAGCTACTGGTGTCATCCATCTAGCTACTGGTGCCATCCATCTAGCTACTGGTGCTATCCATCTAGCTACTGGTGCCATCCATCTAGCTACTGGTGCCATCCTTCTAGCTACTGGTGCCATCCATCTAGCTACTGGTGCTATCCATCTAGCTACTGGTGCCATCCATCTAGCTACTGGTGCCATGAATCTAGCTACTGGTGCCATCCATCTAGCTACTGGTGCTATCCATCTAGCTACTGGTGCCATCCATCTAGCTACTGGTGCCATCCATCTAGCTACTGGTGCCATCCATCTAGCTACTGGTGCTATCCATCTAGCTACTGGTGCCATCCATCTAGCTGCTTGTGTGGTCTTTCCGAAGCCATCTATCCACTGAAGTCATCCACAGGGTGGTCATCCATCTATCCACCGGAGGGTCATCCATCAGGTTAGTCTTTGGCACAGACGAGTTGCTTGACAATGGGATGGGAGCTACAGTTCAACATCTTGATGTCATTGTTGGCACAGAAGCGATGGCAGTACCTGGGCAAGGTGCCCCATCCTGGCTGTTGGTGGTTGTGGGTGTAGGGTAGGCAGGGAGGAATGGCAGGGAGTGAAGGCAGGGAGGGAAGGCTGGGAGGGAAGACAAAGAGGATGGCAGGGAGGGGAGGCAGGGAGGGAAGGCAGGGAGGGATGGTAGGGAGGGAGGGCAGGGAGGGAAGGCAGGGAGGGATGGCAGGGAGGGAAGGCAGGGAGGGAAGGCAGGGAGGGTAGGCAGGGAGGGAAGGCAGGGAGGGAAGGGAGGGAGGGAAGGCAGGGAAAGAAGGCAGGGAGGGAGGGCAGGGAGGGAAGGTAGGGAGGGAAAGCAGGGAGGGAAGGCAGGGAGGGAAGGCAGGGAGGGCAGGGAGGGAAAACAGGGAGGGAAGGCAGGGAGGGAAGGCAGGGACGGAAGGCAGGGAGGGCAGGCAGGGAGGCAGGCAAGGAAGGCAGGGAGGGAAGGCAGGCAGGGAAGGCAGGGAGGGAAGGCAGGGAGGGAAGGCAGGGAGGGAAGGCAGGGAGGGAAGGCAGGGAAAAAGGGCAGGGAGGGAAGGCAGGGACGGAAGACAGGGAGGGAAGGCAGGGAGGGAAGGCAGGGTGGGAAGGCAGGTAGGGAAGGCAGGAATAGAAGGCAGGGAGAAGGAAGAAGGCAGGGAGAGAAGACAGGGAGGGAAGGCAGGGAGGGAAGGCAGGGAGGGAAGGCAAGGAGGGAAGGCAGGGATCGAAGGCAGGGAAGACAGGCAGGGAAGGCAGGGAGGGAAGGCAGGGAGGGAAAGCAGGGAGGGAAGGCAGGGAGGGAAGGCAGGGAGGGAAGGCAGGGAGGGAAGGCAGGGAGGGAAGGCAGGGAGGGAAGGCAGGGAGGGAAGGCAGGGAGGGAAGGCAGGGAGGGAAGGCAGGGAGGGAAGGCAGGGAGGGAAGGCAGGGAGGGAAGGCAGGGAGGGAAGGCAGGGAGGGAAGGCAGGGAGGGAATGCAGGCAGGGAAGGCAGGCAAAGAAGGCAGGGAGGGAAGGCAGGGATGGAAGGCAGGGAGGGAAGGCAGGGAGGGAAGGCAGGGAGGGAAGGCAGGCAGGGAAGGCAGGGAGGGAAGGCAGGGAGGGAAGGCAGGGAGGGAAGGCAGGCAGGGAAGGCAGGGAGGGAAGGCAGGGAGGGAAGGCAGGCAGGGAAGGCAGGGAGGGAAGGCAGGGAACGAGGGAAGGCAAGGAACGAGGGAAGGCAGGGAACGAGGGAAGGCAGGGAACGAGGGAAGGCAGGGAACGAGGGAAGGCAGGGAACGAGGGAAGGCAAGGAACGAGGGAAGGCAGGGAACGAGGGAAGGCAGGGAGGGAAGGCAGGGAGGGAAGGCAGGGAGGGAAGGCAGGCAGGGAAGGCAGGCAGGGAAGGCAGGCAGGGAAGGCAGGGAGGGAAGGCAGGGAGGGAAGGCAGGGAGGGAAGGCAGGGAGGGAAGGCAGGGAGGGAAGGCAGGCAGGGAAGGCAGGCAGGGAAGGGAAGTCAGGGAAGGCAGGCAGGGAAGGCAGGCAGGGAAGGCAGGCAGGGAAGGCAGGCAGGAAAGGAAGGCAGGGATGGAAGGCAGGGAAGGCAGGCAGGGAAGGCAGGCAGGGAAGGCAAGCAGGGAAGGCAGGCTGGGAAGGCAGGCAGGGAAGGCAGGCAGGAAGGCAGGCAGGGGGAAGGCAGGGATGGCATGCAGGGAGGGCAGGCAGGGAAGGCAGGCAGGGAAGGCAGGCAGGGAAGGCAGGAAGGGAAGGCAGGGAGGGAAGGTAGGCAGGGAAGGCAGGCAGGGAAGGCAGGCAGGGAAAGGGAAGGCAGGGAAAGCAGGCATGGAAGGCAGGCATGGAAGGTAGGCAGGGAAGGCAGGGAAGGAAGCCAGGGAAGGCAGGCAGGGAAGGCAGGCAGGGAAGGCAGGCAGGAAAGGCAGGCAGGGAAGGCAGGACAGGGAAGGCAGGGCAGGGAAGGCAGGGAGGGAAGGCAGGCAGGGAAGGCAGGCAGGGAAGGCAGGCAGGGAAGGCAGACATGGAAGGCAGGCAGGGAAGGCAGGCAGGGAAGGAAGGCAGGGAAGGCAGGCAGGGAAGGCAGGTAGGGAAGGGAAGCAGGGAAGGCAGGCAGGGAAGGCAGACATGGAAGGCAGGCAGGGAAGGCAGGCAGGGAAGGCAGGCAGGGAAGACAGACAGGGAAGGCAGGTAGGGAAGGCAGGCAGGGAAGACAGGGCAGGGAAGGCAGGCATTGAAGGCAGGCAGGGAAGTTAGGCAGGAAAGGCAGGCAGGGAAGGCAAGCGGGGAAGGCAAGCGGGGAAGGCAGCAGGGAAGGCAATCAGAGAAGGCAGGCAGGCAGGGAAGGCAGGCATGGAAGGCAGGCAGGGGAGGGAAGCAGGGAAGGCAGGCAGGGAAGGCAGGCAGGGGCGGGCAGGCAGGCAGGGGCGAGAAGGCAGGCAGGGGCAGGCAGGAAGGCAGGGAAGGCAGGCAGGGAAGGCAGGCAGGGAAGGCAGGCAGGGAAGGAAGGCAGGGAAGGCAGGCAGGGAAAGCAGGCAGGGAAGGCAGGGAAGGGCAGGCAGGGAAGGGCAGGCAGGGAAGGCAGGCAGGGAAGGGAAGGCAGGCAGGGAAGGGAGGGAAGCAGGGAAGGCAGGCAGGGAATGCAGGCAGGGGAGGGAAGAAGGGAAGGCAGCCAGGGAAGGCAGGCAGGGAGGCAGTGAAGGCAGGCAGGGAAGGCAGGCAGGGAAGGCAGGCAGGGAAGGCAGGCAGGGAAGGCAGGCAGGGAAGGCAGGCAGGGAAGGCAGGCAGGGAAGGCTGGCAGGGAAGGCAGGCAGGGAAGGCAGGCAGGGAAGGCAGGCAGGGAAGGCAGGGAAGGCAGGCAAGGCAAGCAGGGAAGGCAGGCAGGGAAGTCAGGGAAGGCAGGCAGGGAAGGCAGGCAGGGAAGGCAGGCAGGGAAGGCAGGCAGGGAAGGCAGGCAGGGAAGGCAGGCAGGGAAGGCAGGCAGGGAAGGCAGGCAGGGAAGGCAGGCAGGGAAGGCAGGCAGGGAAGGCAGGCAGGGAAGGCAGGCAGGGAAGGCAGGCAGGGAAGGCAGGCAGGGAAGGCAGGGAAGGCAGGCAGGGAAGGCAGGCAGGGAAGGCAGGCAGGGAAGGCAGGCAGGGAAGGCAGGGACGGCAGGCAGGGAAGGCAGACAAGGTAGGCAAAGAAGGCAGGCAAGGAAGGCAGGCAAGGAAGGCAGGCAGGGAAAGAAGCAGAGAAGGCAGGCAGGGAAAGCCGGCAAGGAAGGCAGGCAGGGAAGGCAGGCAGGGAAGGCAGGCAGGGAAAGCAGGCAGGAAAGGCAGGCAGGGTAGGCTGGCAGGGAAGGCAGGCAGGGAAGGCAGGCAGGGAAGGCAGGCAGGGAAGGCAGGGAAGGCAGGCAAGGCAAGCAGGGAAGGCAGGCAGGGAAGGCAGGAAAGGCAGGCAGGGAAGGCAGGCAGGGAAGGCTGGCAGGGAAGGCAGGCAGGGAAGGCAGGCAGGGAAGGCAGGCAGGGAAGGCAGGCAGGGAAGGCAGGCAGGGAAGGCAGGGAAGGCAGGCAAGGCAAGCAGGGAAGGCAGGCAGGGAAGACAGGCAGAGAAGGCAGGCAGGGAAGGCAGTCAGGGAAGGCAGTCAGGGAAGGCAGGCAGGGAAGGCAGCAGGCAGGGAAGGCAGGGAAGGCAGGCAGGGAAGGCAGACAGGGAAGGCAGGCAGGGAAGGCAGGCAGGGAATGCATGCAGGAAAGGCAGGCAGGGAAGGCAGGCAGGGAAGGCAGGCAGGGAAGACAGGCTGGGAAGGCAGGCTGGGAAGGCAGGGAAGGCAGGCAGGGAAGGCAGGCAGGGAAGGCAGGCAGGGAAGGCAGGCAGGGAAGGCAGGCAGGGTAGGCTGGCAGGGAAGGCAGGCAGGGAAGGCAGGGAAGGCAGGCAGGGAAGGAAGGCAGGGCAAGCAGGCAGGGAAGGCAGGCAGGGAAGGCAGGCAGGGATGGCAGGCAGGGAAGGCAGGCAGGGAAGGCAGGCAGGGAAGGCAGGCAGGGAAGGCAGGCACGGAAGGCAGGCAGGGAAGGCAGGCAGGGAAGGCAGGGGGGGAAGGGAAGGCAGGCAGGGAAGGCAGGCAGGGAAGGAAGGCAGGGAAGGCAGGGAAGGCAGGCAGGGAAGGCAGGCAGGGAAGGCAGGCAGGGAAGGCAGGCAGGGAAGGCAGGCAGCGAAGGCAGGCAGGGAAGGCAGGCAGGGAAGGCAGGCAGGGAAGGCAGGCAGGGAAGGCAGGCAGGGAAGGCAGGCAGGGAAGGCAGGCAGGGAAGGCAGGCAGGGAAGGCAGGCAGGGAAGGCAGGCAGGGAAGGCAGGCAGGGAAGGCAGGCAGGGAGGCAGGCAGGGAAGGCAGGGGAAGGCAGGCAGGGAAGGCAGGCAGGGAAGGCAGGCAGGGAAGGCAGGCAGTTAAGGCAGGCAGGGAAGGCAGGCAGGGAAGGCAGGCAGGGAAGGCAGGCAGGGAAGGCAGGCAGGGAAGGCAGGCAGGGAAGGCAGGGAAGGCAGGGAAGGCAGGCAGGGAAGGAAGGCAGGGAGGGAAGGCAGGGAAGGCAGGGAAGGCAGGCAGGGAAGGAAGGCAGGCAGGGAAGGCAGGCAGGGAAGGCAGGCAGGGAAGGCAGGGAAGGCAGGCAGGGAAGGCAGGCAGGGAAGGCAGGCAGGCAGGCAGGCAGGGACGGCAGGCAGGGAAGGCAGGCAGGGAGGAAAGGCAGGCAGGGAAGGCAGGCAGGGAAGGCAGGGAAGGCAGGGAAGGCAGGCCGGGAAGGCAGGGAGGGAAGGCAGGCAGGGAAGGCAGGCAGGGAAGGCAGGCAGGGAAGGCAGGCAGGGAAGGCAGGCAGGGAAGGCAGGCAGGGAAGGCAGGCAGGGAAGGCAGGAAGGCAGGGAAGGCTGGCAGGGAAGGCAGGCAGGGAAGGCAGGCAGGGAAGGCAGGCAGGGAAGGCAGGCAGGGAAGGCAGGCAGGGAAGGCAGGCAGGGAAGGCAGGCAGGGAAGGCAGGCAGGGAAGGCAGGCAGGGAAGGCAGGCAGGGAAGGCAGGCAGGGAAGGCAGGCAGGGAAGGCAGGCAGGGAAGGCAGGCAGGGAAGGCAGGCAGGGAAGACAGGCAGGGAAGGCAGTCAGGGAAGGCAGGCAGGGAAGGCAGTCATGGAAGGCAGGCAGAGAAGGCAGGCAAGGAAGGCAAGCAGGGAAGGCAGGGAAGGCAGGCAGGGTAGGCAGGCAGGGAAGGCAGGCAGGGAAGGCATGCAAGGAAGGTAGGCAGGGAAGGCAGGCAGGGAAGGCAGGCAGGGAAGGCAGGCAGGGAAGGCAGGCAGGGAAGGCAGGCAGGGAAGGCAGGCAGGGAAGGCAGGCAGGGAAGGCAGGCAGGGAAGGCAGGCAGGGAAGGCAGGCAGGGAAGGCAGGCAGGGAAGGCAGGCAGGGAAGGCAGGCAGGGAAGGCAGGCAGGGAAGGCAGGCAGGGAAGGCAGGCAGGGAAGGCAGGCAGGGAGGGCAGGCAGGGAAGGCAGGCAGGGAAGGCAGGCAGGGAAGGCAGGCAGGGAAGGCAGGCAGGGAAGGCAGGCAGGGAAGGCAGGCAGGGAAGGCAGGCAGGGAAGGCAGGCAAGGAAGGCAGGCAAGGAAGGCAGGCAGGGAAGGCAGGCAGGGCAGGGAAGGCAGGCAGGGAAGGCAGGCAGGGAAGGCAGGCAGGGAAGGCAGGCAGGGAAGGCAGGCAGGGAAGGCAGGCAGGGAAGGCAGGCAGGGAAGGCAGGCAGGGAAGGCAGGCAGGGAAGGCAGGCAGGGAAGGCAGGCAGGGAAAGCAGGGAAGGCAGGGAAGGCAGGCAGGGAAGGCAGGCAGGCAGGGAAGGCAGGCAGGGAAGGCAGGCAGGGAAGGCAGGCAGGGAAGGCAGGCAGGGAAGGCAGGCAGGGAAGGCAGGCAGGGAAGGCAGGCAGGGAAGGCAGGCAGGGAGGCAGGCAAGGCAGGCAGGGAAGGCAGGCAGGGGAGGGACGGAGGGAAGGCAGGCAGGGAAGGCAGGCAGGGAAGGCAGGCAGGGAAGGCAGGCAGGGAAGGCAGGCAGGGAAGGCAGGCAGGGAAGGCAGGCAGGGAAGGCAGGCAGGGAAGGCAGGCAGGGAAGGCAGGCAGGGAAGGCAGGCAGGGAAGGCAGGCAGGGAAGGCAGGCAGGGAAGGCAGGCAGGGAAGGCAGGCAGGGAAGGCAGGGAGTAATATTAATACCTACATTAGTAATATTTCGAATAATTAATTATTTAACATTACTATTAATTTCT
The DNA here is from genome assembly GCF_038502225.1 of Cherax quadricarinatus. Lineage (NCBI taxonomy): Eukaryota > Metazoa > Arthropoda > Malacostraca > Decapoda > Parastacidae > Cherax > Cherax quadricarinatus. The sequence continues at coordinate 22,042 of NW_027197806.1, forward strand.
AATATAGTAATTAATTATTATACCTGGAGAGAGAGTTCCTGGGGTCATCGCCCCCGTGGCCCGGTCTGTGACCTGGCCTCGTGGTGGATCAGGGCCTGATCAACCAGGCTGCTACTGTTGGCTGCATGTAAACGGACGTAAGAGCCACAGTCCGGCTGGTCTGTCCAGTGCCAGGGGTCTTGAAGGCAGCCAGGGGTCTTGAAGGCAGCCAGGGGTCTTGAAGGCAGCCAGGGGTCTTGAAGGCAGCCAGGGGTCTTGAAGGCAGCCAGGGGTCTTGAAGGCAGCTATGGGTCTTGAAGGCAGCCTGGGTTTTGAAGACAGCCAGGGGTCTTGAAGGCAGCCAGGGGTCTTGAAGGCAGCTATGGGTCTTGAAGGCAGCCAGGGGTCTTGAAGGCAGCTATGGGTCTTGAAGGCAGCTATGGGTCTTGAAGGCAGCCATGGGTCTTGAAGGCAGTCTGGGGTTTTGAAGGCACCCAGGGGTCTTGAAGATAGCCAGGGGTCTTGCAGACAGCCAGGGGTCTTGCAGACAGCCAGGGGTCTTGAAGGCAGCCTGGGGTTTTGAAGGCAGCCAGGGGTTTTGAAGACAGCCAGGTGTCTTGAAGATAGCCAGGGGTCTTGCAGACAGCCAGGGGTCTAGCAGACAGCCAGGGGTCTTGAAGGCAGCCTGGGGTTTTGAAGGCAGCCAGGTGTCTTGAAGACAACCTGGGGTGTTGAAGACAGCTAGGGGATCTTGAAGACAGTCACGGGTTTATTGGTAATCCCCCTTACATATGCTGGGAGGCAGTTGAACAGTCTTGGGCCCCTGACACTTTTTGTGTTGTCTCTTATCGTGCTAGTAGCGCCCCTGCTTGTCACTGGGGGGATGTTGCAGCTTCTCACTGTTTCCGCTTTACACTGTTAACTACTACTGTTTGTGTTCTGTTTATCAGGAAGTTACAGATCCATCTACCAACTTTCCCATTATTCCTGTATCACACATTTTGTGCGCTATTACACCATGGTCACACTTATCAAAGGTTCTGTGTGTAATGCATCTGCCCAAGTAGACCCCCAGTAGACCCACAGTAGACCCCCAGTAGACTCCCAGTAGACCCCCAGTAGACCCCAGTAGACCCCTGGTTGTCTTCAAGAGGGAGCTTGACAGATACCTAAGTCAGTGCCGGATCAGCCGGGCTGTGGTTCGTACGTTGGATTCCGTGTGACCAGCAGTAACAGCCTCGTTAATCAGCCTCTGATTCACAGGAAGGCCTGGTCGTGGACAGGGCGGCGGGGGCGTTGAACCCCGGAATACCCTCCAGGTAGACTCCAGGTAGAGCATCCAGGCACACACACACACACACACACACACACACACACACACACACACACACACACACACACACACACACACACACACACACACACACACAACACACACACACACACACACACACACACACACACACACACACACACACACACACACACACACACACACACACACACACACACACACACACACACACACACACACACACACACACACACACACACACACACACACACACACACACACACACACACACACACACACACACACACACACACACACACACACACACACACACACACACACACACACACACACACACACACACACACACACACACACACACACACACACACACACACACACACACACACACACACACACACACACACACACACACACACACACACACACACACACACACACACACACACACACACACACACACACACACACACACACACACACACACACACACACACACACACACACACACACACACACACACACACACACACACACACACACACACACACACACACACACACACACACACACACACACACACACACACACACACACACACACACACACACACACACACACACACACACACACACACACACACACACACACACACACACACACACACACACACACACACACACACACACACACACACACACACACACACACACACACACACACACACACACACACACACACACACACACACACACACACACACACACACACACACACACACACACACACACACACACACACACACACACACACACACACACACACACACACACACACACACACACACACACACACACACACACACACACACACACACACACACACACACACACACACACACACACACACACACACACACACACACACACACACACACACACACACACACACACACACACACACACACACACACACACACACACACACACACACACACACACACACACACACACACACACACACACACACACACACACACACACACACACACACACACACACACACACACACACACACACACACACACACACACACACACACACACACACACACACACACACACACACACACACACACACACACACACACACACACACACACACACACACACACACACACACACACACACACACACACACACACACACACACACACACACACACACACACACACACACACACACACACACACACACACACACACACACACACACACACACACACACACACACACACACACACACACACACACACACACACACACACACACACACACACACACACACACACACACACACACACACACACACACACACACACACACACACACACACACACACACACACACACACACACACACACACACACACACACACACACACACACACACACACACACACACACACACACACACACACACACACACACACACACACACACACACACACACACACACACACACACACACACACGATGTAATCAGTCCCTCAGCCTGGAGTCGATGTAATCAGTCCCTCAGCCTGGAGTCGATGTAATCAGTCGATGTAATCCTCAGCCTGGAGTCGATGTAATCAGTCCCTCAGCCTGGAGTCGATGTAATCAGTCCCTCAGCCTGGAGTCGATGTAATCAGTCCCTCAGCCTGGAGTCGATGTAATCAGTCCCTCAGCCTGGAGTCGATGTAATCAGTCCCTCAGCCTGGAGTCGATGTAATCAGTCCCTCAGCCTGGAGTCGATGTAATCAGTCCCTCAGCCTGGAGTCGATGTAATCAGTCCCTCAGCCTGGAGTCGATGTAATCAGTCCCTCAGCCTGGAGTCGATGTAATCAGTCCCTCAGCCTGGAGTCGATGTAATCAGTCCCTCAGCCTGGAGTCGATGTGATCGGTCCCTCTGGAGTCCCTCAGCCTGGAGTCGATGTAATCAGTCCCTCAGCCTGGAGTCGATGTAATCAGTCCCTCAGCCTGGAGTCGATGTAATCAGTCCCTCAGCCTGGAGTCGATGTAATCAGTCCCTCAGCCTGGAGTCGATGTAATCAGTCCCTCAGCCTGGAGTCGATGTAATCAGTCCCTCAGCCGATGTAACCAGTCCCTCAGCCAGCAGTCGATGTAATCAGTCCCTCAGCCTGGAGTCGATGTAATCAGTCCCTCAGCCTGGAGTCGATGTAATCAGTCCCTCAGCCTGGAGTCGATGTAATCAGTCCCTCAGCCTGGAGTCGATGTAATCAGTCCCTCAGCCGGGAGTCGATGTCAGCCTGGAGTCGATGTAATCAGTCCCTCAGCCTGGAGTCGATGTAATCAGTCCCTCAGCCTGGAGTCGATGTAATCAGTCCCTCAGCCTGGAGTCGATGTAATCAGTCCCTCAGCCTGGAGTCGATGTAATCAGTCCCTCAGCCTGGAGTCGATGTAATCAGTCCCTCAGCCTGGAGTCGATGTAATCAGTCCCTCAGCCTGGAGTCGATGTAATCAGTCCCTCAGCCTGGAGTCGATGTAATCAGTCCCTCAGCCTGGAGTCGATGTAATCAGTCCCTCAGCCTGGAGTCGATGTAATCAGTCCCTCAGCCTGGAGTCGATGTAATCAGTCCCTCAGCCTGGAGTCGATGTAATCAGTCCCTCAGCCTGGAGTCGATGTAATCAGTCCCTCAGCCTGGAGTCGATGTAATCAGTCCCTCAGCCTGGAGTCGATGTAATCAGTCCCTCAGCCTGGAGTCGATGTAATCAGTCCCTCAGCCTGGAGTCGATGTAATCAGTCCCTCAGCCTGGAGTCGATGTAATCAGTCCCTCAGCCTGGAGTCGATGTAATCAGTCCCTCAGCCTGGAGTCGATGTAATCAGTCCCTCAGCCTGGAGTCGATGTAATCAGTCCCTCAGCCTGGAGTCGATGTAATCAGTCCCTCAGCCTGGAGTCGATGTAATCAGTCCCTCAGCCTGGAGTCGATGTAATCAGTCCCTCAGCCTGGAGTCGATGTAATCAGTCCCTCAGCCTGGAGTCGATGTAATCAGTCCTACACAGAGTGAAACATGACTTGATAAAGCTCTACACAGAGTGAAACATGACTTGGTAAAGCTCTACATAGAGTGAAACATAACTTGATAAAGCTCTACATAGAGTGAAACATAACTTGATAAAGCTCTACACAGAGTGAAACATAACTTGATAAAGCTCTACACAGAGTGAAACATAACTTGATAAAGCTCTACACAGAGTGTAACATAACTTTATAAAGCTCTACACAGAGTGAAACATGACTTGATAAAGCTCTACACAGAGTGAAACATGACTTTATAAAGCTCTACACAGAGTGAAACATGACTTGATAAAGCTCTACACAGAGTGAAACATGACTTTATAAAGCTCTTCACAGAGTGAAACATGACTTGATAAAGCTCTACACAGAGTGAAACATGACTTGGTAAAGTTCTACACAGAGTGAAACATGACTTGATAAAGCTCTACACAGAGTGAAACATGACTTTATAAAGCTCTACACAGAGTGAAACATGACTTTATAAAGCTCTTCACAGAGTGAAACATGACTTGATAAAGCTCTACACAGAGTGAAACATGACTTTATAAAGCTCTACACAGAGTGAAACATGACTTGGTAAAGCTCTACACAGAGTGAAACATGTTTCCTGCTCCCATTAAAATCCTCTTTTTCAACTTGTCTCTCCTGCCTCGTTCATTTGTCCCAGATAATTCAACATCTTGCAGCGCCAGTGCCTCAATTATTCATATAACACGGAAAATAATTACTGCTATAATCGTTGAAGCTTACAAGCTGAAAGCACGCTTAATAAATTTAAATTCGTAAAAGCTTAGTCTGCAAGAACGGCCACCTTGTTCAGTACGGCCATTCAATCAATAACGGCCACTACAGAATAATATTCTGGTGCCAGCTTACGTAATAATAATAATATTAATAATAATAATAATAACAATAATAATAATAATAATAATAATAATAATAATAATAATAATAATAATAATAATAATAATAATAATAATAATAATATCTGGTCTTTCGTGAGAGGCACTGTCCACGTGTGTTGCAATTTGTCTTGGACGGTCAGTTGTGATGTTGATAAAGGCACTAATCACTCGGTAATGGGGGTACCATCACTCTGTAATGGTAGTTCCATCACTCAGTGATGGGAGTACCATCACTCAGGTGTTGGCCTGCATAGATGTCCTTGTTGGGTATTAATGAGTGTAAATGCTTAGAGGACGCTTGTGTTCTTGAGCGCACGTGAGCGAGAGAGAGAAACAGACAAAGACAGAGAAACAGAGACAGACACAGAGACAGAGACAGAGACAGAGACAGAGACAATTATTGTTTACCAACCGGACTTGTCCAGGCAGTTGGGGTGCCTGAAGAAGCAATCTGGAGAACCTGCTGGGGTAGTGCTGACGGGAATGCCATTTGGCATAGAACTGCTCCTGCTACATTCACCTGGGTACTGAAGGTATGTACTCCCTCATTCATCGATACTAACGCACACTGCGAACCCATAAAATGATAGCAATTATTATTATTATATAGATTTTGTGTATTTGTTCTTACATTTCTAGGCAGATCTATCCATCTAAGGGTGTAGAGTTGGTCATATATCACACAGCCAGTACTGGACAGTACCAGTCATCCTGTGGGTGACCATACCACCGTAACGACAGTACTGAGCAGTGCCTATGCTAATTACCTTACCCAATTTTAGCAAATCCAACCTATTTGGGTAGTACCAGTCATCCTGTGGGTGACCATATCACCATAACGACAGTACTGGACAGTGTCTATACTAATTACCTTACCCAGTTTTAGCAAATCCAACCTATTTGGGTAGTACCAGTCATCCTGTGGGTGACCATACCACCATAACGACAGTACTGAGCAGTGCCTATGCTAATTACCTTACCCAATTTTAGTAAATCCAACCTATTTGGGTAGTACCAATCATCCTGTGGGTGACCATACCACCATAACGACAGTACTGGACAGTGTCTATACTAATTACCTGACCCAGTTTTAGCAAATCCAACCTATTTTGCCAAACGTCCCCAGCCTTAGAGAGTGCCTCATGCATACATAATGTGTATTGAATGTATATAGCTTAAGTTAGTCTTTGTATAATGTGTATATAATTGAGAATTCCGAACAAATTCCACTCCATTGGTTGGTAAGAGAGTGGACAGATATCTCTGAGAGGTCTGGTGGAAACAGATCTGATTGCTGGAATGTTGGCATAGATTCTGATATCTGATTCTGCATGTTACACAGTCTACCACAGCCTGTTATATAGCCTGTTATATAGCCTGTCACACAGCCTGTCACACCAAGCTTTTCTAGAGAGTAATGAGAAATAATGACAGGATAATCTACTTACGTTGATAACTGAGGCTGCCACGAAGGACTGCAATAGGGAACCGCTGGAAACCTCCTGACCCACGCCCACTTTCTGGTAGGTCACAGTGGTAGTGTGGGCGGCAGTGTGGTGGTGATAGGTGAGGGCGGCAGCGAGCATCACCGCCCACATGCGAAGTGCAAACCTGACGCTCTTACAGTGGGATAATATACTGGTGTGAGTTGATTATGTACATTTGTATGCAGGGCCGGATTTAGGGAAGGGGCCCTGGGCCCCCACCAGAAGGGGCCCCACACCAATTGATGAAAAATATTACGACACACATTATACTGAGAATCGTTTAGTCTATATTAATTTTAAAAGTATACCCATGGTGTCGTATATATGTCCGAACTACTACTGTTACTACTACAAATGCTACTACTACTACTACTATTACTACTACTGTTATTACTACTACTGCTACTACTACTTCTAGTACCATCACCAAGACTATTACTACCCCTGCTACTACCACTACTGCTACTGCTACGACTGTTACCATTGCTGCTGCTACTATTACTATTACTGCTACTACCACTGTTACTACTACTACCACTGTTACTACTACTACTACTACTGTTACTACTACTACTACTACTATAGCTACTCAAATACAAAAATAAGTTTAAGAACAGAACAAGATCAGAGAGCGAGCCTTACCATGATGGTGTGAGAGAGGCAGCAGCTGTCAGACTGTCCTTCACTGACAGCTCTGAGAGGGCCGGCTGCCCTGGCCCTTGCCAGGGATCAGTGGGCGGGGACCCTGGTAAACAAGGGCCATCACCCTTAACTACCACACACAAACATATATACACACATACACATACACACACTTGCCTTCCCTTTAGCCTGGCTTGCTGTGGTAGTCAGTGGAAGGAGGATCGAGCCTTCCCTGCGATTAGTGTACCCACACGGGTGCAGCACATCCCTCATAATAGTAATAATAATAATTGGATAGAGGAGGTATTAATCATGCCAGGACTCTGGCTGTCATACAAAGGTTCATTGTGAGTATTTGGCACCAGTTGCTCCAGAATTCTCCAGGTATTGCTTGTGATGTGTCTTTCTCGCCTGTGTTCCAAGGAGTACAACTCAATGGACTCCAAGAGTTCGGTTCTGAGCATGTCGCTTAACACTTCACAAATAACCCGCACCTAGGAGAATAGAGCCTAGGACGACGTTTCGGTTCTCGAACCATTAACTAGCAATTAATGGGTATTGTACCAGCCAGGATATCCTGATTTTTCACTCTTTGTGTCACCTAACACCTGTTCCTATTACCTGACAGCAGGTAGGTACCTATCCCTTAGTTAACCCTTGTGCCCAGAATCCTGGGAAACACGAACTTGGGATAACACGGTAAACAAATCACACTGCTTAGTTCCCTTGGATTATCCTGGATTATTAACCCTCGGTGGATAATCCAGGTGATGACCTGATGAACTATGACCCTGACTCTGACATCAACGTCTTAATGACCATTGTTATGACGTCATAATGATGTCAACACTACAGTGTTACAGTTGTATTGGGTCTCAGTAATAACTGGGGTACCAATGTTACCTTGATTACATTAATATAATAGATGAACACATTTAGGGATAATATTCAACAATTATATTAATATAATTAAGCTGGAAATACACTTGAATGTTGACGTTAAGACAACAGCTGATAATACATTTCCGGCTACAGTAAACTACATCAACTAAATTTTAACGTAATTATTAGAAGTTCATAGCAATTATCAGCCTCAAAATTATTATATTGAATTATTATGAAAGGTGTAATTATTATTAAATATTCGCCGGTATTCTCCCGGCCCGGGCCTTGTCCAAGTGGTGGCCCGGCCTTGGCTCCCTCTTTAGGGAGTGTCTGAGACCTAAGTCTCCCATGGGAGGAGGCACAAGTACCTCCTCATCTTTGGGACCAACTGTCCCCAGGCCTAGCCACAAGCTAGGCCTCTCTGGTCTGCCATCCCCGCCACAAGGGGGCAAATGGGAATGACAGTCTTATGAGCTAAAGGCTCGGGCTCAGGCACCTACCATACCCTAGAAGGGCTGGGCATGGTGTCGATGAGGAAATTTTGGTTCACCCAGTAATAATCTCTAGGTTGTTTTATTGATCCAAGGACTTGGAGCTACACTCCCTCTTGATCAGCCAGGCTGTGAGGGATACGTTGGGTCAGAGGGGCCACCAGTAGCAACTCTCTGGTTGACCAGGCTAGCACCAGACGAGTCTGGACCAAGGTCGGGCTCCAGGAGCAGGAAAACTCTGGGAACTCGTCGAAGGTGTGATTACCTTCCATTCTGAAGGCATTGTGACCCTTACGTGCTAAGCGCTTCCCAGTGTCTTGAATATATATATATATATATATATATATATATATATATATATATATATATATATATATATATATATATATATATATATATATATATATATTCTTAGAGATATACACTCATATATATACACACACGGGGCCAGGAGCTGTGAATCGCCCCCTATTACCAAAAATATGTGAGTAAACACATAGACAGAACCAGGAGCTGTGAATCGACCCCTACAACCACAATATGTAAGTAAACACATAGACAGAACCAGGAGCTGTGAATCGACCCCTACAACCACAATATGTAAGTAAACACATAGACAGAACCAGGAGCTGTGAATCGACCCCTACAACCACAAATAGGTGAGTACACACACATATCCTTCACTTGGGTCAAGAGTACATTATGTAAACACCAGAATGGCAAGGTTCCCAGGCCGGGGGTGACATCAACCAAGCGTGGCACGTCAACATAATCATTGATGTTGTTATACATCCAGCTGGAACGATCCCTCTGGCTGACACACCATCCCTACCACCACCAGCTGGAACGACCGAGTCTAATACTGCTTCCCATAGTGATCAACGTCTCTCTGGCCTCTCGTTATAACACTCTATTGCTGCTAGTGATGGCTACATGGCTTGTCTGAAGATGGAGATCTTGGGCTTTACTCTTGTAATTAGAATCCTGAGCCTGGGTCATCGTGAAAGTGGATTCCCCATTGCCATTCCAAACTGCAATGTTGATTATTTCACATCCTCACTGCAAATGTTAAGAAAAGTTGTTTCTCATCCTCCCAATGGGAAATCTTTCTCAGGGATATACCACATTGGATGATAATTTAATTATGACTCCTCCTGCCATTACATTACCATAAGGAGCTGAGACAAATTCGCGAGACAAATCTCTTTGTACCCCCTTGCTGGAGGCCAGATACTGCCAGCCAGATATAGCTACCCTGTTTTATGGTATGTACATGGGGTCCTCTCCTCAGATAGTCCGTGTGGAAGGGGGAGAAGGGAAATCAGGCATTCTGTCTGGCTTTTTGGATTTTCCTGGATTCTATATACATATGTTGAGTCTGGTCCACCCCATAACAGTGAGTGTGGTCCACCCCATAACAGTGAATCTGGTCCACCCCATAACAGTGTGGTCCACCCCATAACAGTGAGTCTGGTCCACCCCTTAACAGTGAGTCTGGTCCACCCCATAACAGTGAGTGTGGTCCACCCCATAACAGTGAGTCTGGTCCACCCCATAACAGTGAATCTGGTCCACCCCATAACAGTGAGTGTGGTCCACCCCATAACAGTGAGTCTGGTCCACCCCATAACAGTGAGTCTGGTCCACCCCATAACAGTGAGTCTGGTCCACCCCATAACAGTGAGTCTGGTCCACCCCATAACAGTGAGTCTGGTCCGCCCCATAACAGTGAGTCTGGTCCGCCCCATAACAGTGAATCTGGTCCACCCCATAACAGTGAGTCTGGTCCACCCCATAACAGTGAGTCTGGTCCACCCCATAACAATGAATCTGGTCCACCCCATAACAGTGAGTCTGGTCCACCCCTTAACAGTGAGTCTGGTCCACCCCATAACAGTGAGTCTGGTCCACCCCTTAACAGTGAGTCTGGTCCACCCCATAACAGTGAATCTGGTCCGCCCCATAACAATGAACCTGGTCCACCCCATAACAGTGAGTCTGGTCCACCCCATAACAGTGAGTCTGGTCCACCCCATAACAGTGAATCTGGTCCACCCCATAACAGTGAATCTGGTCCACCCCATAACAGTGAGTCTGGTCCACCCCATAACAGTGAGTCTGGTCCACCCCATAACAGTGAGTCTGGTCCACCCCATAACAGTGAGTCTGGTCCACCCCTTAACAGTGAGTCTGGTCCACCCCTTAACAGTGAGTCTGGTCCACCCCATAACAGTGAATCTGGTCCACCCCATAACAGTGAGTCTGGTCCACCCCATAACAGTGAGTCTGGTCCACCCCATAACAGTGAGTCTGGTCCACCCCTTAACAGTGAGTCTGGTCCACCCCTTAACAGTGAGTCTGGTCCACCCCATAACAGTGAATCTGGTCCACCCCTTAACAGTGAGTCTGGTCCACCCCTTAACAGTGAGTCTGGTCCACCCCTTAACAGTGAGTCTGGTCCACCCCATAACAGTGAGTCTGGTCTACCCCTTAACAGTGAGTCTGGTCCACCCCTTAACAGTGAGTCTGGTCCACCCCATAACAGTGAGTCTGGTCTACCCCTTAACAGTGAGTCTGGTCCACCCCATAACAGTGAGTCTGGTCCACCCCATAACAGTGAGTCTGGTCCACCCCATAACAGTGAGTCTGGTCCACCCCATAACAGTGAGTTTGGTCCACCCCATAACAGTGAGTCTGGTCCACCCCTTAACAGTGAGTCTGGTCCACTGGCCCACCCTACTAACATGCTCGTCAACACACACTGATCTTCACGGGAATAAAGGGAGAATGTGTTAGTAGGGTGAATGTACGGGAAGACATGTCCCATGGTCGTCTCCTACGTTCCTCTCCGTGTGAGGGACGTGAGACTGGGAGTCGTGATGATGTGGGAAGATCCCACATTAAGATAAAATTGGTTGGGATTTTTAACTCCGGGGGGTTAGTCAGGTAGGATAACCCAGGGTAGGGAATGTTAGCCAGCCAGGATAACCCAGGGTAGGGAGGGTTAGCCAGCCAGGATAACCCAGGGTAGGGAGTGTTAGCCAGCCAGGATAACCCAGGGTAGGGAGGGTTAGCCACCCAGGATAACCCAGGGTAAGGAGGGTTAGCCACCCAGGATAACCCAGGGTAGGGAGGGTTAGCCACCCAGGATAACCCAGGGTAAGGAGGGTTAGCCACCCAGGATAACCCAGGGTAGGGAGGGTTAGCCACCCAGGATAACCCAGAATAAGGAGGGTTAGCCACCCAGGATAACCCAGGGTAGGGAGTGTTATCCACCCAGGATAACCCAGGGTAAGGAGGGTTAGACACCCAGTATAACCCAGGGTAGGGTGGGTTAGCCACCCAGGATAACCCAGGGTAGGGAGTGTTAGCCACCCAGGATAACCCAGGGTAAGGAGGGTTAGCCACCCAGGATAACCCAGGGTAAGAAGAGTTAGCCATCCAGGATATCCCAAGAAAGTCAGTGTGTCATAGTGGACTGTCTGTCTTCCATTGTGGTCCTTCAGTATTGTCCCCCAGGATGCCACCCACACCAGTCCACTAACAGGGAAGACAGGCTGGTATACTGCTGTATACTGACAGCAGTCTTGAAGACAGGCTGGTATACTGCTGTATACTGACAGCAGTCTTGAAGACAGGCTGGTATACTGCTGTATACTGACAGCAGTCTTGAAGACAGGCTGGTATACTGCTGTATACTGACAGCAGTCTTGAAGACAGGCTGGTATACTGCTGTATACTGACAGCAGTCTTGAAGACAGGCTGGTATACTGCTGTATACTGACAGCAGTCTTGAAGACAGGCTGGTATACTGCTGTATACTGACAGCAGTCTTGAAGACAGGCTGGTATACTGCTGTATACTGACAGCAGTCTTGAAGACAGGCTGGTATACTGCTGTATACTGACAGCAGTCTTGAAGACAGGCTGGTATACTGCTGTATACTGACAGCAATGTTCAAGGTAGACGTCACTGCTGTGCTAGAAAACGTACAGTGAACATCACTGTACGTGTACACTCACACATCTCAACTACTGTGAACACCTCAAGTACCTTCAACTCTACTCCTTATAAAATAGGCGAGAAAGATACAGCATAATTTCCACCCGGAAAATCCTGGAAAGATCGGTCCCTCTCCCTATATCAACGACAGACGTGACACACGGTGCAAAATACCTTCACTAACAAGCAGAGGCGCCACGAACACACTAAGAGAGAAGTCGACGAGTGTCAGAGGTCCCCGACTCTTCAACGCCGATAAGTTCCTGTTATCAGTGCTGCATCAGCCGGCTGTGATTCCTACGCTGGACTGGGTGCGGCCTGTGGGAACAGCCTGGTTGATCAGTCCCTGACCATCAGGAGGCCTGGACCGCGGGGGCGTTGACCCCCTCGGGTACATCTTTCTCTCTCTCATTTCCTTTTCCAGACCCACTTTTCTAAGGTCGCTATTCTAGGCTCATTTCTGTAAGCTCACTTTTCTAGGCTCACTTCTCTAGGCTCACTTCTCTAAGCTCACTTCTCTAAGCTCACTTCTCTAAGCTCACTTCTCTAGACTCACTTCTCTAGACTCACTTCTCTAAGCTCACTTCTCTAAGCTCACTTCTCTAAGCTCACTTCTCTAAGCTCACTTCTCTAAGCTCACTTCTCTAGGCTCACTTCTCTAAGCTCACTTCTCTAAGCTCACTTCTCTAAGCTCACTTCTCTAAGCTCACTTCTCTAGGCTCACTTCTCTAAGCTCACTTCTCTAATCTCGCTTCTCTAAGCTCACTTCTCTAAGCTCACTTCTCTAAGCTCACTTCTCTAAGCTCACTTCTCTAAGCTTACTTCTCTAAGCTCACTTCTCTAGGCTCACTTCTCTAAGCTCACTTCTCTAATCTCACTTCTCTAAGCTCACTTCTCTAAGCTCACTTCTCTAAGCTCACTTCTCTAAGCTCACTTCTTTAAGCTCACTTCTCTGGGCTCACTTCTCTAATCTCACTTCTCTAAGCTCACTTCTCTAAGCTCACTTCTCTAAGCTCACTTCTCTAAGCTCACTTCTCTAAGCTTACTTCTCTAAGCTCACTTCTCTAGGCTCACTTCTCTAAGCTCACTTCTCTAATCTCACTTCTCTAAGCTCACTTCTCTAAACTCACTTCTCTAAACTCACTTCTCTAATCTCACTTCTCTAAGCTCACTTCTCTAGGCTCACTTCTCTAGTCTCACTTCTCTAAGCTCACTTCTCTAAGCTCACTTCTCTAAGCTCACTTCTCTAAGCTCACTTCTCTAAGTTTACTTCTCTAGGCTCACTTCTCTAATCTCACTTCTCTAATCTCACTTCTCTAAGCTCACTTCTCTAAGCTCACTTCTCTAAACTCACTTCTCTAATCTCACTTCTCTAAGCTCACTTCTCTAGGCTCACTTCTCTAGTCTCACTTCTCTAAGCTCACTTCTCTAAGCTCACTTCTCTAAGCTCACTTCTCTAATCTCACTTCTCTAAGCTCACTTCTCTAGGCTCACTTCTCTAATCTCACTTCTCTAAGCTCACTTCTCTAAGCTCACTTCTCTAAACTCACTTCTCTAAGCTAGAGAGAGAGATAGAGAGAGAAAGACAGAGAGACAGACAGAGAGAGACAGAGAGAGAGAGAGACAGACAGACAGAAAGAGAGAGAGAGACAGACAGACAGAGAGAGACAGACAGAGAGAGAGAGAGAGAGAGAAGAGAGAGAGACAGAGAGAGAGAGAGAGAGAGAGAGAGAGACATCACATCACCACGACATCACCACCCACCCTCTCTCTCTCCTGCGAACTTCAAACCTACAAGCCTCCTCTGGGATGACTTCACACCGCAAAATAGCAAGATTATCTACGCTATCTGGCTATTGTCCCAGTAGATACTGCAGTGTTTGTGGGTATACCACAAGGGACAAAGATCTTCTTGGATGTAAGGAGCCTACTTGTTCCAACTACTGCCACACAGATTGCATTCCAGAATGAGAATTTTGTTGCAGCCAGGTTGAAAATTTCAGAAAATTTAAGGATATCCATAATCCTGTGGTATATGTGGATACAAGCCTGGAGCTACAGGAGGAAGGTTCAGAAGTCCTACCTCAGGGACTCCTGTCCAAAGATCAAGACTGCCCTCTTGGGCTGTGTTGTAAAGTTGCAGCTAAGATAATCCATCACAGGGAAGCACTTCATGAGCTCCTCAAATCATTAGATAACCTACAAGCTATTGTAGAAGGCCAGTGCAAGCCTGCATCAAGTGACGTAAGCTGCTCAGCTGATGGTGACACTATTGACAAAGACTGGAAGTCCCACACTGAGCTTAACTCAGGGGTAAACAACTGGTGGAATTCTGTCATCGCTAAGGTCCCACAGACTGACAGAGTTCAAAACACTACCTTTGGGAATTCTAACACAATTCCTCTGACCACCACAGAGGGAACAAATCCTCTTCCCAGCAACGAGGGAAGCCTTGGATCTGTTAATTCTCCTACACCTGACATCTCTGCTTCAGCCACTGCCAGTCTACTTGACAGTGCACATACCATCTCTGATCCTACACCTGTCAGCACACCTGCCGACACTATTCCAGAATCTGGTAGCAGTGCTTCATCAGCAAGTTCTGAGCCAGGAGTTTCTCCACCAGAGATTGGTGCAGTTAATGATCAGGGAACTATCACTGCACCTGATCACCTACTGCGCCAAAGTACGAACAGCAGGGACACATCTGTCAGAACTGGTAGAGGACGGGGCAGAGGACGTGGAAGAGGACGTGGAGGAGGAAGACATCTACAGCCGTCTCACCCTCCACTAACACAGTTCCAGCGGCAGAATCTGAGGACAAATCTGCAAAACACAGGAGGTGCAACAAATCCTAGTCCACCCTCCCAGGCACCTAGGCTGTGCTCTCGCTGTCACCGGAAGGGGCACACTGCCAACAACTGCCTGCGAGATACCAGGTGTAATTACTGCTACAAGAAAGGACATAAGGAGGACCAGTGTCGGAAGAAAAAGGAACTTGACAGACAGGGCCACCTGTTTAGAGACCTGTTCTCAGAACAAACCAGCAGGATCTCTGAATTGGTGAACACTCTCACACGTCACCCACTTAGCTA
The DNA here is from genome assembly GCF_038502225.1 of Cherax quadricarinatus. NCBI lineage: Eukaryota > Metazoa > Arthropoda > Malacostraca > Decapoda > Parastacidae > Cherax > Cherax quadricarinatus. The sequence continues at coordinate 37,924 of NW_027197806.1, forward strand.
CTCCTATCCCAGCCCAGCAGGTGGGATTGTGCCTTATACAAGACCACAGACCTACATCCCTGCAGCTGCCTCAGTACCCTACCTCTCTCAAGGGCAGGCACCTTACATTCCCTACACACCCACCACCTCAAGCTGACCACTTCATCATGAGGAGCCAGTCTATCAGCATCCTGTCGGCCAACATTAGAGGTTTCATTACTAATGTTGGAGAGCTCACACATAGTTTTGTGAACACTCGACGTCCCGACATGATAGCTGTTGTTGAAACATTTTTGGATGACAGGACTCCAGAAAATTTTGCAAGAATTGCTGGCTACACCTCATGGATGAGAAGAGACAGGCAAGGGCAAGGAGGAGGTGTTGCTGTGTGCTTCTCTAAAAGTGTTCATGCCCAGCACATTGATGTTGCCACCCCTACACATCTTGAAATGATGTTCTTCAAGCTCTGTATAAACACTAGTACCTCTGTACTAGCATGTGCAATGTACAGACCTCAGTGGCAACATGCAGACCCTATCAACTTCCTAATGGAAAATATTGACTCCCTTCTGCTACAACACAACTGTCAACATATTATAATTGTTGGTGACCTCAACCAGCACCTTATACAGAGGGACTTTGATGACCTTCTTGCAGTGTTTGACATGAGAAACTTTGTTGATTTCCCTACTCATATCTCTGGCTCCTCCCTTGACCCAGTAGTGAGTGATCTGGCAGAAGGCATAGTCACTTGTCAACCCCTCGGCTACGTTGGATCGTCTGACCACAAGGCTGTTTTTACGACACTTAAGATCCCAACAGAACGAGGTGAGGAGTCCACACGCACAACCTGGCTATGGGAAAGAGGTAATTGGCCAGCCCTTTGCTCTGAGCTCGCCACCACCGACTGGAATGCTCTTCTCCAAGGGGATGTTGACAACCAAGTGAAAGCCTTCACTGGACACATCCTTAATCTACAACAAGAACACATTCCTCACCGGCAATATGTGACGAAGCCTACAGATCAGCCTTGGTTTGGCTTTCGTTGTAGAGAGGCTGCTACTGCTAAGTACAAAGCATGGCGAAGGTATAAGAGACATCCTACCACCTATAACAGGAACTTGCACATGCAAGCCTGTAGGCATATGGGTGATGTTCAAAAGTGGGCCATTGCTAAATGGGAGGTGGACACTAAAAGAAAGTTAGCATCAGGTAGGGTAGGCTCCAAAACCTGGTGGTCCCTGGTCAAGGACAGACAAGGTTATCTGCCTGATGAACTTATTCCACCTCTAAATCGACAGGATGGGACCACCTCTACTAGTAGTCAAGAGAAGGCGGACCTCTTTGCTGAACACTTTGCTACCAAAATGCAAGTTCCTGATCCAGCAAGGGACCCTCCTTGGCTAGCTGCAAGAACTGTGTCAAAACTGTCAGTGGTGACAATAAGGCAGGAGGAGGTGCATTTCCTTCTTAAATCGCTTGACCAAGAAAAGGCTGTGGGCCCAGACAAGTTGAGCCCAAGATTGTTGAGAAGATGTGCAGACCAGCTAGCAGCACCTCTAACTCGCATCTTTCAGCACTGCCTAGTACAGTGTAAATGGCCCTCTCTATGGAAAGAGGCAAATGTAGTCCCTGTTCACAAAAAGAAGAGCAGAGCAGAAATCAGCAACTACAGACCAGTGTCACTCCTGTCAATCACTGGTAAGATCCTTGAGACAATAATCTCAAGACAAATGACAGAGTTTTTTGACTACCACTCACTACTTTGTGATCGTCAATATGGCTTCAGGAAAGGTTACTCTGCTGCTGATCTGTTGTTAAACCTCTCCACTAAGTGGCACCAGTCACTGGATGAATCCAAAGTCAGCTGTGTGGTAGCACTGGACATTGCTGGCGCTTTCGACCGGGTGTGGCACCAGGGCCTCTTAGCAAAACTTCAAGCACTGGGAATTGCAGGCTCTACGCTATGTCTCCTCAGTGATTACCTTCATGGTAGATCTCTAAGTGTAGTTCTCAATGGAACGGAATCAGCAAGACATCCTATTGGGGCAAGTGTTCCACAAGGAAGCGTGCTGGGTCCATTGTTATGGAATGTCTACTTCAACGACCTTCTTCATCTCATCCCAGAATCACATGCATATGCAGACGACTGTACACTGACATTCACTTATCCAAGAGAAGAAATGCCAGCTGCTCTAAGCTACATCAATCACCAGCTGAGAGCTATATCAGCTTGGGGAAATAGATGGCAAGTAACATTTGCACCTGAGAAAACGCAAATGATGATCGTCTCTAGGCACCATGATGGTAATGCTGGTGCAGTAGTAAGGATGAATGGGAGGATGTTGGCACCTGGAGAAGAAGTTGATATCCTTGGGGTGAAATTTGACTCCAAACTAACCATGAAGAACCATGTTGTAAATCTTGCAAACAAGGCAGCCAGGAAGCTTACAGCACTTCGCCGTATCTCGCATCTGCTTGACAGTAGGGGTTGCAAGATCCTGTACGAGGCACAAGTACGCTCACACCTTGAGTATGCTCCACTTTCTTGGTTTGCCTGCCCCCCCCCCCCTCTCATCTGCGACTGCTTGACAGAGTAGAGAACAGAGCAAGACGTCTCATCTCTCGCCTGGACCCATCCTGGATAGATCTGTCATTTCAGCAGAGCCTTCAACATAGGAGGGATGTGGGTGGCCTTACTGTTATGTACAAGGCCAATATTGTCAAAATACCACACTTGGATCCACTTCGAGGACAGCGTGAAACAAGCTTTTATGCCACAAGACGGGCAGAAAGCAGCAACTTCACTCTGGCTGTACCCTTCTCCAGAACATCACTCCATCTGAGATCATACATACCCAGGATGACTCGAGTATGGAACACATTCGTACAGCATAATGATGTCAACGAGATAAAGTCAGTTGATCAAATGAAAATGCTGGCCCACAGATGGCTCCAACTTCATCCTGTTCCCTACTTGTATGTCTCATAACAATAAAAATGCTTTCAAATGAGCTGATGTAGGTAACAGCTCTTAGCTTGCCAATAAAGTTAGGAATCCTTAACCTGTAAATAGCTGTCAATAAAGTTAGGAATCCTTAACCTGTAAATAGCTGTCAATAAAGCTAGAGATCCTTAACCTTGTCAAACCCTGTGTAAAAAAAAAAAAAAAAAAAAAAAAAAAAAAAAAAAAAAATTATCAAATTATGTTTCACTCTGTGTAGAGCTTTATCAAATTATGTTTCACTCTGTGTAGAGCTTTATCAAATTATGTTTCACTCTGTGTAGAGCTTTATCAAGTGGTGTTCCACTCTGTGTAGAGCTTTAATAAGTGGTGTTTCACTCTGTGTAGAGCTTTATCAAATTATGTTTCACTCTGTGTAGAGCTTTATTAAGTGGTGTTCCACTCTGTGTAGAGCTTTAATAAGTGGTGTTTCACTCTGTGTAGAGCTTTATCAAATTATGTTTCACTCTGTGTAGAGCTTTATCAAGTGGTGTTTCACTGTGTGTAGAGCTTTATTAAGTGGTGTTCCACTCTGTGTAGAGCTTTATTAAGTGGTGTTCCACTCTATGTAGAGCTTTATTAAGTGGTGTTCCACTCTGTGTAGAGCTTTATTAAGTGGTGTTCCACTCTGTGTAGAGCTTTAAGTGGTGTTCCACTCTGTGTAGCGCTTTATTAAGTGGTGTTCCACTCTGTGTAGAGCTTTACCAAGTGGTGTTCCACTCTGTGTAGAGCTTTACCAAGTGGTGTTCCACTCTGTGTAGAGCTTTATCAAGTAGTGTTCCACTCTGTGTAGAGCTTTACCAAGTGGTGTCTTACTCTGTGTAGAGCTTTATTAAGTGGTGTTCCACTCTGTGTAGAGCTTTACAAGTGGTGTTCCACTTCTGTGTAGAAGCTTTATCAAGTGGTGTTCCACCTCTTGTGAGAGACTTTGCCAAGCTTTACCAAGTGGTGTTTTACTCTGTGTAGAGCTTTACCAAGTGGTGTTCCACTCTGTGTAGAGCTTTACCAAGTGGTGTTCCACTCTGTATAGAGCTTTATCAAGTGGTGTTCCACTCTGTGTAGAGCTTTACCAAGTGGTGTTTTACTCTGTGTAGAGCTTTATTACGTGGTGTTCCACTCTGTGTAGAGCTTTACCAAGTGGTGTTCCACTCTGTGTAGAGCTTTACCAAGTGGTGTTCCACTCTGTGTAGAGCTTTACCAAGTGGTGTTCCACTCTGTGTAGAGCTTTATCAAGTGGTGTTCCACTCTGTGTAGAGCTTTATCAAGTGGTGTTCCACTCTGTGTAGAGCTTTACCAAGTGGTGTTCCACTCTGTGTAGAGCTTTACCAAGTGGTGTTCCACTCTGTGTAGAGCTTTACCAAGTGGTGTTCCACTCTGTGTGTGAGCTTTACTTTCAAGTGGTGTTCCACTCTGTGTGTGAGCTTTGTTCAGTGGTGTTCCACTCCATGTAGAGCTTTATTAAGTGGTGTTCCACTCTGTGTAGAGCTTTATTAAGTGGTGTTCCACTCTGTGTAGAGCTTTATTAAGTGGTGTTCCACTCTGTGTAGAGCTTTATTAAGTGGTGTTTCACTCTATGTAGAGCTTTATTAAGTGGTGTTCCACTCTATGTAGAGCTTTATTAAGTGGTGTTCCATTCTGTGTAGAGCTTTATTAAGTGGTGTTCCACTCTGTGTAGAGCTTTATTAAGTGGTGTTCCACTCTGTGTAGAGCTTTATTAAGTGGTGTTCCACTCTGTTTAGAGCTTTATTAAGTGGTGTTCCACTCTGTTTAGAGCTTTATTAAGTGGTGTTCCACTCCATGTAGAGCTTTATTAAGTGGTGTTCCACTCTGTGTAGAGCTTTATTAAGTGGTGTTCCGCTCTGTTTAGAGATTTATTAAGTGGTGTTCCACTCTATGTAGAGCTTTATTAAGTGGTGTTCCACTCTGTGTAGAGCTTTATTAAGTGGTGTTCCACTCTGTGTAGAGCTTTATTAAGTGGTGTTCCACTCTGTGTAGAGCTTTACCAAGTGGTGTTTCACTCAGAGTAACAGAGCTTTATTTGATAGAGCTCTACACAGTAGATGTGATAATAAGTCCCTCAGTCTTGCAGACAGTATAAGGTGAAGGTTCGATACTCCATCAGTCAGTCACGGCAGTCAGTGACTTATCACATAGCTCACCAGACACAATAACCATTTGACTGAATCTACCAGTCAGGTTAGTGCAGAGCTTTGCCCTGACTTGGCGAAGCTCCGGTGGTAACGGAGACAACAGTAGAGATAGGATCAGCAACAGCAACGGTAGTAGAGCACTAGGATCCTTCCATTACAGCAACAGGAAAGTATGCTCTTTCCGTCGCAGCAGCAACAGGATCAACAGCAGAGACCCTTAGCTCTTCCACAGCAGCAACAGAAAGGGAAGCCCTTCCGTAACAGTAGCAGCAGGAGTGACACCATTAACAGCAGCAGTAGCAGCAGCAGCAGCAACGACAGTAACAGCAACAGCAGCATCAAGACAAATGCTTCCCCACAGGCAGCATAATAACGAGAAGGAGGCTGCAGGCACCAGGAACCCACAAACAAGAGAGACAGCCGCTGGTGGTCTTGGCCCATCTGTAGGGACATTAAACCGCTGGCGCCTCCGTGTTGATAATTAATGCTGGCCCTGGCACTCGTGGCCCTCTGTGTGGCAAGCCCTTATGGATACATTCATCAGAAGGATGATCCGCTGCCGGCACACTCCACAGATTCCTTCAGATCTACTCAAGTTCCTTTCCCTTGGATTTCGTTCAGGTTTGTTTCTCGTCCGAATACCGACTCTTCCTCATTTCACTCAGAATCGATTCTGTTTATATTCTAAGCAATATTAACTACACAAGATAAACTCAGGATGTTTGTATGCAACACAGGACTGGAGAAGAGCCACCAGACGTGTACCTCTGTAGGAGAAGTCAGCAGTGTCGGGGTTTATAGAAAATAGAAGTTGGTTTAGGAAGAGTCGATTGGATAGCAGGAAATGTCCCAGGGTGGCGAATACTTTGTCTTTCTCTCAGATGACCACCACTTATATGGATTAGTTCTGACCCCAGATGCCATACACTGCCACTAAACAATCTTACCAACAACTTGGTCCCCAGATCTGAGGTTCCAGCTTCTGGCTACCGACAAGGATGTGTTGATTTATTTGTGTTGTTCCAGGAGAATGTTTGGGTTTTAATGGCGATTAAAGAGAGATCGAGGTCATCGAATTTGCTCGAGGAAATACTGAATCGCCGCTGACTTTGGTAAATATGAGATTCCATTAAAAGTTTGGCCCTTATGCAAGTCGGGGTAGTTGTGTGGGACGTGAATGTCATCGCGGAAGTTCCACTCAAGGCTCGGAACTCCGGCGCAGAAACCACTAAATTTTACTGTCTCGCCTGGTCACTTTACCCTCCTGCCACAACCTGGACAGGAAGGACCTTCCCTCGGCTGCTGCTGCTGCTGCTGCTGCTGCTGTTACAGCTACAGCTGCTGGTGCTAACTGCCTTTGCTAGTCTCGCTGTTACAGTGCCAGAGAGCTGCTGAAAGCAGAGCTGGGAACAACTGAGGGGGATGTCGAGTCGGTCGCTATCCATCAAGACAGGAGGACGGCAGCAGGGTGGACGCGGAAGGACATATTGGACTGGAAGGAGGTGGGGTCCAAGCCATATTTAATACCGGGGAGTGGACGCTGGCCGAGTTATATCCTGGCAAGGTCGTTGTGGTTCCTTCCCTTGTCCAGAGTTGCTTGACGATGTCATAAACCGGGGAGAGAGTGGAAGAGCTTCTTTTCTCCCCTCTCCCATCTCCCCTTTCCTCTCTTCCTCTCTGCTACCTACGACGACCAGGGAGGGAAAGGGAAGTGATAATGGGACGATTTCAAGGGAGTGAGAGATGACTGTATGGTAATCTTGATACACACTACCACGAGATGGCGAGATTTTAGTTTGTCTTGGAGAGGAACGTCTGTGAGAGTCTCGTAATAATACAGACAGGTCAATAACATTACCACACCAGTCAAATAAAGACATTTACTGGCAGAGATTTCTCCCACTGTGATGGTTCCTAATCTCACTGCATTGATGACACTCCCAGTAATCCAAACACATCTTACATGGTTCCTAATCTCACTGCATTGATGACACTCCCAGTAATCCAAACACATCTTACATGGTTCCTAATCTCACTGCATTGATGACACTCCCAGTAATCCAAACATATCTTACATGGTTCCTAATTTCACAGCATTGATGACACTCCCAGTAATCCAAACATATCTTACATGGTTCTTAATCTCACTGCATTGATGACTCTCCCAGTAATCCAAACATATCTTACATGGGTCCTAATCACTGCATTGATGACTCTCCCAGTAATCCAAACATATCTTAAATGGTTCCTAATCTCACTGCATTGATGACTCTCCCAGTAATCCAAACATATCTTACATGGTTCCTAATCTCACAGCATTGATGACTCTCCCAGTAATCCAAACATATCTTACATGGTTCCTAATCTCACAGCATTGATGACTCTCCCAGTAATCCAAACATATCTTACATGGTTCCTAATCTCACAGCATTGATGACTCTCCCAGTAATCCAAATATCTCTTATGTGGATCCCAATCTCACCACATTGATAAAACTCCTAGTAAGCCAGGATTTATTTCCCAGTTCTCTCCAGACCTGACACTACTTGCTACTGTGTCTAGTTCCAGCTAGCCTTCTGTCGCACTATCCCTGACTCACTGGTATAAAAGGGTATGATTACAACCAGGATTTTTAAAGGGGTGGAGACGGGTAAGCCAGTGGAAGGCCTCGGTCAGGTGACCAACAAGCTCCTGTTTCCTGACAATGTTACCTAACTTAACCTGACACACACCCAGATACTAATACACGATAGTTGTCAATGAATACCTAGAGTATAATGAACGCTTGTCAATGTTCATTAGTAACCCTACCTACCGGTCCACGACCAGGTCTCCCGGTGGATCAGGGCCTGATCAACTTGGCTGTTACTGATAGCCACAGGTAGTCTAACGTACGAACCAAAGCCTGGCTGATCCGGCACTGACTTTAAGTATCTGTCCAGCTCCCTCTTCAAGACAGCCAGGGGTCTATTGGCAATTCACCTTATGGCTGGTGGGAGACTGTTGAACAGTCTTGGGCCCCTGACACTTACGGTGTTTTCTCTTAGTGTACTAATGGCGCCCCCACTTTTCATTGGGCGTATGTTGCATCGCCTGCCAAGTCTTGCTTTCATAGGGAGTGATTTCTGTCTGCAGATTAGGGACCAGTCCCTCCAGGATCTTCCAGGTGTAGATTGTGATGTATCTCTCTCGCCTGTGTTCCAGTGAGTACAAGTCAAGTGCTTCCAAGCGTTCCCAGTAGTTAAGGTGTTTGATTGGGATCCACGTTCCCTCATGGAAACACACAGGAGATTGATCAATTTATTTCGACTCCCTTCTGGACTCTCTGCAGCAGATGAAGAGGATCCCGGAAGAGGGTCGGAATATACAGATCAATCAATCTCCCGTGTTCTTGTCTCCATGGGAGTTACTACTCAACACACGATAGTTGTTAATCTAGACTCTTAGAAAGCTGACAGTTCTTATCAGCAGACAGCACTCCCATGTACTCCCATGTACTACCATGTACTACCATGTACTCCCATGTACTACCATGTATTACCATGTACTCCCATGTACTCCCATGTACTCCCATGTACTCCCATGTACTCCAATGTACTCCCATGTACTACCATGTACTCCCATGTACTCCCATGTACTCCCCTGTACTCCCATGTACTCCCATGTACTCCCATGTACTCCCATGTACTCCCCTGTACTCCCATGTACTCCCATGTACTCCCATGTACTCCCATGTACTCCCATGTACTCCCATGTACTCCCATGTACTCCCATGTACTCCCATGTACTCCCATGTACTCCCATGTACTCCCATGTACTCCCATGTACTCCCCTGTACTCCCATGTACTCCCATGTACTCCCCTGTACTCCCATGTACTCCCATGTACTCCCATGTACTCCCATGTACTCCCATGTACTCCCATGTACTCCCATGTACTCCCATGTACTCCCATGTACTCCCATGTACTCCCATGTACTCCCATGTACTCCCATGTACTCCACGTACTACCATGTACTCCCACGTACTCCCATGTACTCCCATGTACTCCCACGTACTACCATGTACTCCCATGTACTCCCATGTACTCCCATGTACTCCCATGTACTCCCATGTACTCCCCTGTACTCCCCTGTACTCCCATGTACTCCCATGTACTCCCATGTACTCCCATGTACTCCCACGTACTACCATGTACTCCCATGTACTCCCATGTACTCACACGTACTCCCAAGTACTCCCATGTACTCCACGTACTCCCACGTACTCCCATGTACTCTGTGGGTTTACTGGGAATTTTGAGAGAAGTTAAGTATAGAACAAAATCAATTATTGACAGCTTCTGGGAATCCCGTTGCTGGGTTGGTAGCGCACTCGCCTCGCATACTGAGTGTCCGTGGTTCGATCCCCGGTACAGGTGGAAACATTTGGGAGTGTTTCCTTAAGGGACCTGCACTGTACATCTAGCAGTAAGTAGGTACCTGGGTGTTAGTCACCTTACACCTACTGTCACTGTTCATCTAGCAGTCAGTAGGTACCTGGGTGTTAGTCACCTTACACCTACTGTCACTGTTCATCTAGCAGTCAGTAGGTACCTGGGTGTTAGTCACCTTACACCTACTGTCACTGTTCATCTAGCAGTCAGTAGGTACCTGGGTGTCAGTGGACTGGTATGGGTGGCACACTGGGGACATAACCAGGAACTTTCTATATAAGTATGTCATAGGTGTCAGCTATGGTCTTTATAAGTTGAATCATGTAGAAATTAAAATTATTAATATTATTAATTTTTTTTGGATGGGGTTTGAGTCAGGGCGGATCTCTGGCTCTCTCAACCCCTGGTAATAAGAATCGCCAGGCTGAATAATCCTCAGGCTAATATCTCTCATTTGCATCTCATCTGACCCACTAAAAATGCGTGGAGACAAGATGTACCAGGGTTTTACGACAGAGTTTTCTTGGGCAATGGTGTGTGTGTGATTCTGAGAGCCCTGCCACACCCTGCCATCCGCCTTGTGTCCTTCTGTGACGACGGAGATTTTTATTGCTTTCGTGGGGGTGTTTGGTACGCTGGGAGGACATACGGAGCTTCAGGACTGGGAGGTAATGAGGGTTCGACACCATGGAGAGGTGGGCAACTCCCTCAACCTTCCATGATTGCCTGATAAGTCTCTAAATTACAACTAGGTAAGTACACACACACACACACACACACACACACACACACACACACACACACACACACACACACACACACACTGAGAACCTCTTCTACAGCCTCTGTTTCCTTCGTGTAAATGGTTCAGAAAATCGACAATCTGAGGAAACGTTTCGCCAGCCAGTGGTTTCATCAGTCAGATACACAGATGAACGGTGGAAGTTGAGAAGGAGTTAGAGGTAATCGGTCCCTCACAGCCTTGAGTCGATGTGTTCAATCTACTGCAGACAGGTTACCTGGAGGTTATCTGGAGGTTATTCCGGGGATCAACGCCCCCGCGGCCCGGTCCATGACCAGGCCTCCCGATGGATCAGGGCCTAATCAACTAGGCTGTTACTGCTGGCCGCACGCAGTCCAACGTACGAGCCACAGCCCGGCTGATCCGGCACTGACTTTAGGTATCTGTCCAGCTCTCTCTTGAAGGCAGTCAGGGGTTTGTTGGCAATTCCCGTAATGCTTTATGGGAGGCTGTTGAACAGTCTTGGGCCCCGGACACTTATGGTGTTTTCCCTTAGTGTACCAATGGCGCCCCTACTTTTTATTGGCGGCATTTTGCATCGCCTGCCCAGTCTTTTACTTTCGTAGGGAGTGATTTCTGTGTGCAGATTTGGGACCATTCCTTCCAAGATTTTCCAAGTGTAGATTATGATATATCTCTCCCTCCTGCGTTCCAGGGAGTACAAGTCAAGTGCTTCCAAGCGTTCCCAGTAGTTAAGGTGCTTGACAGAACTTATACGTGCAGTAAAGGATCTCTGTACACTCTCTAGATCTGCGATTTCACCTGCTTTGAATGGAGATGTTAATGTACAGCAGGTGGGGTCCTCTTCAGTAGACGCTGAAATCACCTCACTGGAGGCTCAAGGACGTTTTACTGGCATCAAGGCATAGGAGCCTTGATGCCAGGAGGGTAAGAGAGAGTTAGTGATGTAAGCAAAACCCTCCCTAACGAGATACGGAAGCCACAGTGCCAGATACGAAAGCCACAGTGCCAGATTCGGATGCCACGGTGCCACAACTCTCCGAACAATAGCTCCTGTATGCTTCCTGACGGCATTTGCATTTTTACACACTCTCCCTCGTGTATACACAGCGCTGTCTCGAGTCTTTAGAGCCCGGGTAGAGCCCGGAGAAACAATACATGGGCTCTTAATTGAGAGTTACTGCTAATGAGGGCCTCTGTAGCCTTACTGAAGTCAGTAGAGCTTACATCTTTCTGGCCAGAAGATGAACTGGAAGTGATCTTGTGTGTAAGAGAGAGAGAGAGAGAGAGAGAGAGAGAGAGAGAGAGAGAGAGAGAGAGAGAGAGACACTCACCAGTCAGCAGAGACAAGGGGATGTCAGGGCGGCCCTGACATCACCCATCCCTATAAAATATGTCAGCTATCTGATGACGTCCCCTTCCTGGTCTCCCCTGATAAAACTTCTCCCATAAACCAGCCCTCCTTCAAATTTTTGCGACCCCCATAACCACAAGAGGGGGCGGACACCCCCCTCAAGAGAGACGGAACCCTCTCTCTGTCAGAGCTTACAATGACGGTTTCTCGTCCTCCCGTCTATAAAGGTCGTCTTGTTGTCGTCTCAGAGGGGCTCAGGAGGGTCGTTCAAGCAGTAGGAGTCGTTACGATAAGCGTTATTACGTTATGAGTCTATCTGATGTCCGCTTCCGATAGATCGACGTAAAAACACAGCCGTATAGCGTTATGCAAATATGACTCTATTTAAGTCCATTTAGGCACAGGTTGCATTAAGCAGGTTGTTTCCTTGGTAATTTAATTATCTTGTGAGATAATGCACGTAAGACGACCCTAGAATATAATAAAGAGAATCACCGATTTTAACCTGAGGTGTTGTTCAACTGTTGTGAGATTGTGGTAGATTGTGGTAGATTGTGGTAGGTTGTGGTAGATTGTGGTAGATTGTGGTAGGTTGTTGTAGATTGTGGTAGATTGTGGTAGATTGTGGTAGGTTGTGGTAGATTGTGGTAGATTGTGGTAGGTTGTGGTAGGTTGTGGTAGGTTGTGGTAGATTATGGTAGATTGTGGTAGATTGTGGTAGATTGTAGTAGGTTGTGGTAGATTGTGGTAGATTGTGGTAGATTGTGGTAGGTTGTGGTAGATTGTGGTAGATTGTGGTAGATTGTGGTAGATTGTGGTAGATTGTGGTAGGTTGTGGTAGGTTGTGGTAGGTTGTGGTAGATTGTGGTAGGTTGTGGTAGGTTGTGGTAGATTGTGGTAGATTGTGGTAGATTGTGGTAGATTGTGGTAGGTTGTGGTAGGTTGTGGTAGGTTGTGGTAGATTGTGGTAGATTGTGGTAGATTGTGGTAGATTGTGGTAGGTTGTGGTAGATTGTGGTAGATTGTGGTAGATTGTGGTAGATTGTGGTAGATTGTGGTAGGTTGTGGTAGATTGTGGTAGATTGTGGTAGATTGTGGTAGATTGTGGTAGATTGTGGTAGATTGTGGTAGATTGTGGTAGGTTGTGGTAGGTTGTGGTAGGTTGTGGTAGGTTGTGGTAGATTGTGGTAGATTGTGGTAGATTGTGGTAGATTGTGGTAGATTGTGGTAGGTTGTGGTAGATTGTGGTAGATTGTGGTAGATTGTGGTAGGTTGTGGTAGGTTGTGGTAGGTTGTGGTAGATTGTGGTAGATTGTGGTAGATTGTGGTAGATTGTGGTAGGTTGTGGTAGATTGTGGTAGATTGTGGTAGATTGTGGTAGATTGTGGTAGATTGTGGTAGATTGTGGTAGATTGTGGTAGTGTATATACACTGAGAGGTGTATATCTCAGTGTATATACACTGTGGTGTATATCTCAGTGTATATACACTGAGAGGTGTATATCTCAGTGTATATACACTGTGGTGTATATCTCAGTGTATATACACTGAGAGGTGTATATCTCAGTGTATATACACTGAGAGGTGTATATCTCAGTGTATATACACTGAGAGGTGTATATCTCAGTGTATATACACTGAGAGGTGTATATCTCAGTGTATATACACTGAGAGGTGTATATCTCAGTGTATAGAGGTGTATATCTCAGTGTATATACACTGAGAGGTGTATATCTCAGTGTATAGAGGTGTATATCTCAGTGTATATACACTGAGAGGTGTATATCTGAGTGTATATACACTGAGGGGAGGTGTATATCTCAGTGTATATACACTGAGAGGTGTATATCTCAGTGTATATACACTCAGAGGTGTATATCTCAGTGTATATACACTGACAGGTGTATATCTCAGTGTATATACACTGAGGAGTGTATATCTCAGTGTATATACACTGAGAGGTGTATATCTCAGTGTATATACACTGAGAGGTGTATATCTCAGTGTATATACACTGAGGAGTGTATATCTCAGTGTATATACACTGAGAGGTGTATATCTCAGTGTATATACACTGAGAGGTGTATATCTCAGTGTATATACACTGAGAGGTGTATATCTCAGTGTATATACACTGAGAGGTGTATATCTCAGTGTATATACACTGAGAGGTGTATATCTCAGTGTATATACACTGAGAGGTGTATATCTCAGTGTATATACACTGGGAGGTGTATATCTCAGTGTATATACACTGGGAGGTGTATATCTCAGTGTATATACACTGGGAGGTGTATATCTCAGTGTATATACACTGAGAGGTGTATATCTCAGTGTATATACACTGAGAGGTGTATATCTCAGTGTATATACACTGAGAGGTGTATATCTCAGTGTATATACACTGAGAGGTGTATATCTCAGTGTATATACACTGAGAGGTGTATATCTCAGTGTATATACACTGAGAGGTGTATATCTCAGTGTATATACACTGAGAGGTGTATATCTCAGTGTATATACACTGAGAGGTGTATATCTCAGTGTATATACACTGAGAGGTGTATATCTCAGTGTATATACACTGAGAGGTGTATATCTCAGTGTATATACACTGAGAGGTGTATATCTCAGTGTATATACACTGAGAGGTGTATATCTCAGTGTATATACACTGAGAGGTGTATATCTCAGTGTATATACACTGAGAGGTGTATATCTCAGTGTATATACACTGAGAGGTGTATATCTCAGTGTATATACACTGAGAGGTGTATATCTCAGTGTATATACACTGAGAGGTGTATATCTCAGTGTATATACACTGAGAGGTGTATATCTCAGTGTATATACACTGAGAGGTGTATATCTCAGTGTATATACACTGAGAGGTGTATATCTCAGTGTATATACACTGAGAGGTGTATATCTCAGTGTATATACACTGAGAGGTGTATATCTCAGTGTATATACACTGAGAGGTGTATATCTCAGTGTATATACACTGAGAGGTGTATATATCAGTGTATATACACTGAGAGGTGTATATCTCAGTGTATATACACTGAGAGGTGTATATCTCAGTGTATATACACTGAGAGGTGTATATCTCAGTGTATATACACTGAGAGGTGTATATCTCAGTGTATATACACTGAGAGGTGTATATCTCAGTGTATATACACTGAGAGGTGTATATCTCAGTGTATATACACTGAGAGGTGTATATCTCAGTGTATATACACTGAGAGGTGTATATCTCAGTGTATATACACTGAGAGGTGTATTATACACTGAGAGGTGTATATCTCAGTGTATATACACTGAGAGGTGTATATCTCAGTGTATATACACTGAGAGGTGTATATCTCAGTGTATATACACTGAGAGGTGTATATCTCAGTGTATATACACTGAGAGGTGTATATCTCAGTGTATATACACTGAGAGGTGTATATCTCAGTGTATATACACTGAGAGGTGTATATCTCAGTGTATATACACTGAGAGGTGTATATCTCAGTGTATATACACTGAGAGGTGTATATCTCAGTGTATATACACTGAGAGGTGTATATCTCAGTGTATATACACTGAGAGGTGTATATCTCAGTGTATATACACTGAGAGGTGTATATCTCAGTGTATATACACTGAGAGGTGTATATCTCAGTGTATATACACTGAGAGGTGTATATCTCAGTGTATATACACTGAGAGGTGTATATCTCAGTGTATATACACTGAGAGGTGTATATCTCAGTGTATATACACTGAGAGGTGTATATCTCAGTGTATATACACTGAGAGGTGTATATCTCAGTGTATATACACTGAGAGGTGTATATCTCAGTGTATATACACTGAGAGGTGTATATCTCAGTGTATATACACTGAGAGGTGTATATCTCAGTGTATATACACTGAGAGGTGTATATCTCAGTGTATATACACTGAGAGGTGTATATCTCAGTGTATATACACTGAGAGGTGTATATCTCAGTGTATATACACTGAGAGGTGTATATCTCAGTGTATATACACTGAGAGGTGTATATCTCAGTGTATATACACTGAGAGGTGTATATCTCAGTGTATATACACTGAGAGGTGTATATCTCAGTGTATATACACTGAGAGGTGTATATCTCAGTGTATATACACTGAGAGGTGTATATCTCAGTGTATATACACTGAGAGGTGTATATCTCAGTGTATATACACTGAGAGGTGTATATCTCAGTGTATATACACTGAGAGGTGTATATCTCAGTGTATATACACTGAGAGGTGTATATCTCAGTGTATATACACTGAGAGGTGTATATCTCAGTGTATATACACTGAGAGGTGTATATCTCAGTGTATATACACTGGTAGTTTACATTAATCAGTATTTTAGGTATTAAAGTATTCTTGACTGGTGGTGTACAGGTGACCTGCAGCCTTAATGACCCTCGTGTAGTAGATAGACTTTAAACCCCATTAACCAACCAACCTTAATGACCCTCGTGTAGTAGATAGACTTTAAACCCCTTTAAACCCCATTAACCAACCAACCAGCCTTAATGACCCTCGTGTAGTAGATAGACTTTAAACCCCATTAACCAACCAACCAGTCTTAATGACCCTCGTGTAGTAGATAGACTTTAAACCCCATTAACCAACCAACCAGTCTTAATGACCCTCGTGTAGTAGATAGACTTTAAACCCCATTAACCAACCAACCAGTCTTAATGACCCTCGTGTAGTAGATAGACTTTAAACCCCATTAACCAACCAACCAGTCTTAATGACCCTCGTGTAGTAGATAGACTTTAAACCCCATTAACCAACCAACCAGTCTTAATGACCCTGGTGTAGTAGATAGACTTTAAACCCCATTAACCAACCAACCAGTCTTAATGACCCTGGTGTAATAGATAGACTTTAAGCCACATTAACCAACCAA
>NW_027197807.1:0-54544 GCF_038502225.1 Cherax quadricarinatus
CAGCAAAGAGGTCCGCCTTCTCTTGACTGCTAGTAGAGGTGGTCCCATCCTGTCGATTTAAAGGTGGAATGAGCTCATCAGGCAGATAACCTTGTCTGTCCTCGACCAGGGACCACCAGGTTTTGGAGCCTACCATACCTGATGCTAGCTTTCTTTTAGTGTCCACCTCCCATTTAGCAATGGCCCACTTTTGAACGTCACCCATATGCCTACAAGCTTGCGTGTGCAAGTTCCTGTTATAGGTGGTAGGATGTCTCTTATACCTTCGCCATGCTTTGTACAGAGCAGTTGCAGGCTCTCTACAACTAAAGCCAAACCAAGGCTGATCTGTAGGCTTTGTCACATATTGCCGGTGAGGAATGTGTTCTTGTTGTAGATTAAGGATGTGTCCAGTGAAGGCGTTCACTTGGTTGTCAACATCCCCTTGGAGAAGAGCATTCCAATCGGTGGTGGCGAGCTCAGAGCGAAGGGCTGGCCAATTACCTCTTTCCCATAGCCGGGTTGTGCGTGTGGACTCCTCACCTCGTTCTGTTGGGATCTTAAGTGTCGTGAAAACAGCCTTGTGGTCAGACGATCCAACGTAGCCGAGGGGTTGACAAGTGACTATGCCTTCTGCCAGATCACTCACTATTGGGTCAAGGGAGGAGCCAGAGATATGAGTAGGGAAATCAACAAAGTTTCTCATGTCAAACACTGCAAGAAGGTCATCAAAGGCCCTCTGTATAAGGTGCTGGTTGAGGTCACCAACAATTATAATATGTTGACAGTTGTGTTGTAGCAGAAGGGAGTCAATATTTTCCATTAGGAAGTTGATGGGGTCTGCATGTTGCCACTGAGGTCTGTACATTGCACATGCTAGTACAGAGGTACTAGTGTTTATACAGAGCTTGAAGAACATCATTTCAAGATGTGTAGGGGTGGCAACATCAATGCGCTGGGCATGAACACTTTTAGAGAAGCACACAGCAACACCTCCTCCTTGCCCTTGCCTGTCTCTTTACCTCTCTCTACCTATCTCTCTCTCTACCTATCTGTCTCTACCTATCTCTCTCTCACTACCTATCTCTCTCTCTACCTATCTCTCTACCTATCTCCTTCTACCTATCTCTCTCTACCTATCTCTCTCTACCTATCTCTCTCCCCTCTCCCATCTCTCCCCTCTAATATCTCTCCCCCTCTAACATCTCTCCCCCTCTCATTATCGCTCTCCTCTCTCATTCCCCATCTCTCTCTCTCCCATCTCTCTCCCCTATCTCTCTCTCCCCTATCCTCTCTCTCCCCTCTCTCTCTCTTCCATCTCCCCCTCTCTCCTTCTTCCCTGTCTCTCCCCCTGTCTCTCCCCTCTCTTTGCCCCCTCTCTCTCCCTCTCTCTCCTTTCTCTCTCTCTCTCTCTCTCTCTCTCTCTCTCTCTCTCTCTCTCTCTCTCTCTCCCTCTCCCTCTCTCTCTCTCTCTCTCTCTCTCTCTCTCTCTCTCTCTCTCTCTCTCTCTCTCTCTCTCTATCTCTCTCTCTCTCTCTCTCTCTCTCTCTCTTCTACTTTTCCATTCTCTCTCTCTCTTTCTCTCTCTCTCTGTCTCTCACTCTTTTCTCTTTCAAAAAAAAAGGGAAGGGGGAAAAAAAAGGAAAAAAAAAAAGAAAAACTGGTGGGGACTCGCAGGAACCAGAGATCAGATGAGAATGGTTCTTGTATGGATGAGTGGATGAAGGAGCAGTGGAAACAAGAGTGGGAGAGAAAATTACGAGAGCTTTCTGAAAAAATGGAGACAGAGCTTTCTGTGAAATTAGAAAAAAGGTTGGAGAAGGAGAAGAAGAATTGGGAGGCACAAATTGAAACTGCTGTAGCCAAGATAAGGGTCCTAGAAGATGAGGTAAACAAGCTGAGGCAAGTTACAGGAGCATTGACCAGAGAAGACACAGCATATGAAGCTGAGAGGCCGAACAGGAAGGAAGGAGATATGAATTATGCTAAGGTCATATCAGCCTGCCAAGAAGGGCCAAGGAGTGAAAGGGGAGAGCTGCTAGGTGCAGATGGAGAGGGTGATAGGTCAAATGCAGAGGCACAACCATGCTACCAAGAGCCACTGGAAAAAACAAGGGAGAAAATGACCACATACAGACAGGAACCAGAGTCACAGAGGGAGAGGCAATGGGAGGAGGAAAGGGCAAAATCAGTGTTTATCCATGGGCTTCAGGAGAGAGAGGAAAGGACACACACTGAAAGATGGCAGGCAGAAAGAAAGGAGATTGAGAACATCATCACAGAAATAGGTGAAGAAGACATGGACGAGATTGTAAATTTTCAGAGAATAGGGGGGTACTTGAAGGGGAGAAAACGACCGATCAAGCTGATTCTCAGGACAGAAACAGTGTGGAACAGGATCCTCCAAGAGAAACCACGGTTGAAATACTCGGAAGAGTACAAGAGGGTGTTCCTAGACAGAGACAGAACACAAACAGAACGACAGCAGCTGAGGGAGAGGACAAAAAAGCGAAAGGAGCTAGGAAAGGAGACAAGGATGGAACCAGCAGAGGTCAATCAGAGCAGAACAGAGCAGCAAGGGCAAGCACACACACAACTATCCTCAGAACCCCACAACCTATCACACCATCCCAACACAAACTACAATCCATACCCACAGCTTCCACCCAACACCCAGCTATAGAATCCCACAGTATGCTACCAGGTCTCCCACCCTCACAGGCCCCCCAAACCACAGTGTTGGAAAGGAAACTGAAGGTATGGTACACAAACGCTGATGGAATAACAAATAAGTGGGAGGAGTGGCACGAAAGAGTCAAAGAGGCATCACCGGACATCATAGCTCTCACAGAAACCAAGCTTACAGGTATGATAACAGATGCCATCTTTCCAATGGAATACCAGATCCTGAGGAAAGAGAGAGGGAACAAGGGGGTTGGAGGAGTGGCACTGCTGATCAAAAACCGATGGAATTTTGATGAGCTGGAGAGAGGAGACAGCGGAGAAGAAAGTGATTACATAATGGGAACGCTTCACTCTGGAGGTCCCAAGGTGATAATTACAGTGATGTATAACCCACCACAGAACAGCAGGAGGCCAAGGCAAGAGTATGACGAGTGCAATAGAGCCATGCATGCAGGGCAAAGCTCCTGATCATGTGTGACTTTAACCACAAGGAGATCGATTGGGAGAACTTGGAGCCACATGGGGGCCAAGATACATGGAGGGCTAAGATGATGGAGGTGGTACTGGAAAACTTCATGTACCAACACGTAAGGGACACTACAAGAGAGAGAGGAGAGGATGAACCAGCAAGACTGGACCTAGTATTCACCTTGAGTAGTGCAGATATTGAGGACATCACATATGAAAGACCCCTTGGGGCCAGCGATCATGTGGTTTTAAGCTTCGAATACACAGTAGAGCTACAAGTGGAGGGAGAAGCAGGAAGGCCAGGACGAATGAAGCCAAACTACAAGAAAGGGGACTACACGGGAATGAGGAACTTCCTGAACGGGGTTCAGTGGGACAGAGAACTGGCAGGGAAGCCAGTTAATGAGATGATGGAATATGTAGCAACAAAATGCAAGGAGGCTGAGGAGAGGTTTGTACCCAAGGGTAACAGGAATAATGAAAAAGCCAGGATGAGCCCATGGTTCACCCAAAGGTGCAGGGAGGCAAAAACCAAGTGTGCTAGGGAATGGAAGAAATATAGAAGGCAAAGGACCCAGGAGAATAAGGAGAGCAGTCGTAGAGCCAGAAATGAATATGCACAGATAAGAAGGGAGGCCCAACGACAATATGAAAACGACATAGCAGCGAAAGCCAAATCTGACCCGAAGCTGTTATACAGCCACATCAGGAGGAAAACAACAGTCAAGGACCAGGTAATCAGGCTAAGGAAGGAAGGAGGAGAGACAACAAGAAATGACCGTGAAGTATGTGAGGAACTCAACAAGAGATTCAAAGAAGTGTTCACAGAGGAGACAGAAGGGGCTCCAGAAAGACGGAGAGGTGGGGCACACCACCAAGTGCTGGACACAGTGCACACAACCGAGGAAGAAGTGAAGAGGCTTCTGAGTGAGCTAGATACCTCAAAGGCAATGGGGCCGGATAACATCTCTCCATGGGTCCTGAGAGAGGGAGCAGAGGCGCTATGTGTACCCCTAACAACAATATTCAATACATCTATCGAAACAGGGAGATTGCCTGAGGCATGGAAGACAGCAAATGTAGTCCCAATCTTTAAAAAAGGAGACAGACATGAAGCACTAAACTACAGACCAGTGTCACTGACATGTATAGTATGCAAAGTCATGGAGAAGATTATCAGGAGAAGAGTGGTGGAACACCTAGAAAGGAATGATCTCATCAACAGCAGCCAACATGGTTTCAGGGACGGGAAATCCTGTGTCACAAACCTACTGGAGTTCTATGACATGGTGACAGCAGTAAGACAAGAGAGAGAGGGGTGGGTGGATTGCATTTTCTTGGACTGCAAGAAGGCGTTTGACACAGTTCCACACAAGAGATTAGTGCAAAAACTGGAGGACCAAGCAGGGATAACAGGGAAGGCACTACAATGGATCAGGGAATACTTGTCAGGAAGACAGCAGCGAGTCATGGTACGTGGCGAGGTGTCAGAGTGGGCACCTGTGACCAGCGGGGTCCCACAGGGGTCAGTCCTAGGACCAGTGCTGTTTCTGGTATTTGTGAACGACATGACGGAAGGAATAGACTCCGAAGTGTCCCTGTTTGCAGATGACGTGAAGTTGATGAGAAGAATTCATTCGATCGAAGACCAGGCAGAACTACAAAGGGATCTGGACAGGCTGCAGACCTGGTCCAGCAATTGGCTCCTGGAGTTCAATCCCACCAAGTGCAAAGTCATGAAGATTGGGGAAGGGCAAAGAAGACCGCAGACGGAGTACAGTCTAGGGGGCCAGAGACTACAAACCTCACTCAAGGAAAAAGATCTTGGGGTGAGTATAACACCAGGCACATCTCCTGAAGCGCACATCAACCAAATAACTGCTGCAGCATATGGGCGCCTAGCAAACCTCAGAACAGCATTCCGACATCTTAATAAGGAATCGTTCAGGACCCTGTACACCGTGTACGTTAGGCCCATATTGGAGTATGCGGCACCAGTTTGGAACCCACACCTAGCCAAGCACGTAAAGAAACTAGAGAAAGTGCAAAGGTTTGCAACAAGACTAGTCCCAGAGCTAAGAGGTATGTCCTACGAGGAGAGGTTAAGGGAAATCAACCTGACGACACTGGAGGACAGGAGAGATAGGGGGGACATGATAACGACATACAAAATACTGAGAGGAATTGACAAGGTGGACAAAGACAGGATGTTCCAGAGATTGGACACAGTAACAAGGGGACACAGTTGGAAGTTGAAGACACAGATGAATCACAGGGATGTTAGGAAGTATTTCTTCAGCCACAGAGTAGTCAGGAAGTGGAATAGTTTGGGAAGCGATGTAGTGGAGGCAGGATCCATACATAGCTTTAAGCAGAGGTATGATAAAGCTCACGGTTCAGGGAGAGTGACCTAGTAGCGATCAGTGAAGAGGCGGGGGGACCCCCGCAACCTCAACTAGGTGAGTAATGAGACTCGACCCTTGCAACCGGTCACAACTAGGTGAGTTATTGGTGCAAATATTGATTGTTGAGTCACACACACACACACACACACACACACACACACACACACAAACACACACACACACACACACACACACACACACACACACACACACACACACACACACACACACACACACACACACACACACACACACACACACACACACACACACACACACACACACACACACACACACACACACACACACACACACACACACACACACATGTGGTAATGCTTTATTTACAGCTAGCAAAGTCAGGGTATTTCTCCAGAATGGTCTGTAATATACCACTGTGGATAAAATACTTTGCCATTTCTTGAACATTTCTGAGTGAGTTGTTTCTAAATTCATTAATTTTATCGCACTCCAGTACATAATGACGCAGGGTGTGACAATAGTCCATCTGGCAAAGTTTACATTTCGTTTGGTCTACATCTGGTGGTGGTGATTTAACCTGCCAAAGATACTTGTAACCCAGCCGGAGCCGGGCAGTAGTGACATCCAAGAGTCTGCTTATTTTGTTGGATGCACCATAGACATGTGGCTCCTCCTGCATGATGGAATGATGATAGATGGACTGACTGGTGTCAATCTCCCTAAGTCTTAAGTCAATAAAGTTCATTTGAAGTTCTTTTCGTATTATTGTTCTCAAACTGCTAACTGACAACCCAAGATTGTAATCTACTCCCTCTTTGAAAGCATACAGCTTAGCCAATTTATCAGTTCTATCATGCATCTGAAGACCAATGTGAGATGGAATCCACAGCATGTGCACTCTGACTCCACTGTCCACAATCTTACCATACCTGTGTCTGGCTTCTGACACAAGCATGCCACAATTTATACTTAATGAGTTGAGAGCATTTATGGATGACAGAGAATCAGTTACAATTAAAGTGTCAACCTTAGATACATGGACGCATTTGAGTGCAAGGAGTATGGCAAACAGTTCTGTTTGAAGGGTAGAGGCCCAGTTATTGATGCGTGCTCCAATTTCTTTATGAGAGCCATCACTCTGTGTGACAACAGCAGCACTACCAGCTGCACCAGTGGACTGGTGAACAGAACCATCAACGTAAATAATTTGTGTAAGAGAGTGCTGTGCGACTAAGTTATCAATACAGCTTAAGGCATCATGTTTGGCTTCGAGGCGAAGCTTTGGTTGTGATTTAAGAAGAGTTTTGGGGGGAAATGGAGGAATGGTAGTTTGGAATGGGGTAATATCCCATGGAGCGGGAAGTGTCTCTGTTGCCTAACTTGACATAGATCATGTAGCTGGTTCATGCGGAGGTCGGTTCCAGTTTTCTCGATCCATCTGGAGGGGTGTTCACCATTGCTGAGGGAAGTTTGGAGGGCTTCTGTACAGGAGTTTGAATGGGCTTGCCTGAGCATATTAACCCAAATAAGGATATTTGTTTCAGTAACACGATCTCTGATGCTAGGAATATTAAGTTCTTTCCGCATATTTAAAATTTTGGCAGTACGAGGGCATCCTAGGATGATCCTCATTGCTTCGTTCTGCAGTTTTTCCAGCCCTCCAAGCTTCCAGTCAGACACAAGAGCAAGTAGTGGCGCAGCATAATCAACCAATGATCTAATATAAGCAAGATACATCATTTTCACAATTTTAACATTAGCACCATACCTGGGATGAAAACCTGCCACAACTCTAAGTGCTCTCAGCCTTTCTTTGTATTGGCGACAAAGTCTCGTTACAACAGGTCCAAGTAGTGGAACCTCAAAGCCTAGATACCTGTATCTGCTTACATATTCTAGAAGAGACCCATCATGCAACTGGATCTGACGAACTGTGCCTCTCTGTCGAGGAGGACGCCTGTTGAGTATCTTTGTTTTATTCCGAGATTATTAACCCCAGGTCTTGACACGAGGCTAGTACATGATTAAGAATGTTTTGGGTGTTGGAGAATCCGGTGGTGTGAATCATTATATCATCAGCAAAACTAACCATATAATGATGGGGCTGGCTAGGCATAGCATTAAGTAAGGCATTAATCAGAATATTGAAAAGGGTGGGACTAAGCACACCTCCCTGTGGGGTTCCTAATTCAAAATCTTTAGTTACACTTCTATGTCCCTGGAACAACACAGACGACTTTCTGTTGGACAGGTAACCTTTAATCCAGCGGAGAAGCCATCCTCCAACATCCATTCTGGCAAGTTCACTAATGATTACATGTCGGTTGGCTACATCAAAAGCGGATTTAAGGTCAAGGAAGGTAGTGTATGAGCTGTCAGTGTGCAGAGTGAGAAAGGTAGTAATGCAATGATGCACACTCCTTCCATGCATGAAGCCATGCAACCGAGGAGACAAGAATTCCTTAATTCTGTGCATAAGACGATTAAGAATCATCCTTTCAAATGTTTTACACAAGCAGCTAGTAAGGGATATTGGGCGAAATGAGTTTTGTTGATTGGGCTTTGGAATGGGAATAATGAGGCTGTTGGTCCATGATTTAGGGAGCTCCCCAGTGACATAGCTCATGTTATATAATTCAAGTAAAGGATTACCTGGTACTCGACACAGCAATCTGAGTATGTTGTAAGTAATACCATCCTCACCAGGCGACGTGGAGTTGCCCTTAGTTAGTGCTGCATCAAGTTCATAATTAGTGAAAGGAATGTTGCAGTCATCTGCCTTGCTGAGCATAAAGCAAACAAGTCTCTCCCTTGCATCATATTTGTCCATTAATTTCGCCTGTGTGGTACTGGGAAGACTGTCATAGCTAGATGTAGCAGCCCAAGCACTGACTAACTCATTCGCCCTATGCAAGGGATGAGGGTGCGCGATCTGCCCAGTTCTGTTACCCTTAATTCTATTTATGTCCCTCCATGCCCGGCTAAGTGGGGTGTGAGCATTGAGAACATTGCTCAGGAGTCAGAGCAGACAGTGCTGCTGGTAGTATGTACCAGTATACACTGTACCTCAGGAGTCAGAGTAGACAGTGCTGCTGGTAGTATGTACCAGTGTACAATGTATCTCAGGGGACACAGTAGACAGTGCTGCTGGTACTATGTACCAGTATACACTGTACCTCAGGAGACACAGTAGACAGTGCTGCTGGTACTTTGTACCAGTATGCACTGTACCTCAGGAGACACAGTAGACAGTGCTGCTGGTACTATGTACCAGTATACACTGTACCTCAGGAGACACAGTAGACAGTGCTGCTGGTACTATGTACCAGTATACACTGTACCTCAGGAGACACAGTAGACAGTGCTGCTGGTACTGTGTACCAGTATACACTGTACCTCAGGAGACACAGTAGACAGTGCTGCTGGTACTATGTACCAGTATACACTGTACCTCAGGAGACACAGTACACAGTGATGCTGGTACTATGTACCAGTACACACTGTACCTCAGGAGACACAGTACACAGTGCTGCTGTATACACTGTACTCAGGAGACACAGTGTGTAGTACACACTGTACCTCAGGAGACACAGTACACAGTGATGCTGGTACTATGTACCAGTATACACTGTACATCAGGAGACACAGTACACCAGTATACACACCTCAGGAGAAACAGTAGACAGTGCAGCTGGTACTATGTACCAGTACACACTGTACCTCAGGAGACACAGTAGACAGTGCTTCTGGTACTATGTACCAGTACACACTGTACCTCAGGAGACACAGTAGACAGTGCTGCTGGTACTATGTACCAGTATACACTGTACCTCAGGAGACACAGTAGACAGTGCTGCTGGTACTATGTACCAGTACACACTGTACCTCAGGAGACACAGTAGACAGTGCTGCTGGTACTATGTACCAGTATGCACTGTACCTCAGGAGACACACTACACAGTGATGCTGGTACTATGTACCAGTATGCACTGTACCTCAGGAGACACAGTACACAGTGATGCTGGTACTATGTACCAGTACACACTGTACCTCAGGAGACACAGTAGACAGTGATGCTGGTACTATGTACCAGTATACACTGTACCTCAGGAGACACAGTAGACAGTGCTGCTGGTAATATGGACCAGTATACACTGTACCTCAGGAGACACAGTAGACAGTGCTGCTGATACTGTGTACCAGTATACACTGTACCTCAGGAGACACAGTAGACAGTGCTGCTGGTACTATGTACCAGTATACACTGTACCTCAGGAGACACAGTAGACAGTGCTGCTGGTACTATGTACCAGTATACACTGTACCTCAGGAGACACAGTAGACAGTGCTGCTGGTACTATGTACCAGTATACACTGTACCTCAGGAGACACAGTAGACAGTGCTGCTGGTACTATGTACCAGTATACACTGTACCTCAGGAGACACAGTAGACAGTGCTGCTGGTACTGTGTACCAGTATACACTGTACCTCAGGAGACACACTAGACAGTGCTGCTGGTACTATGTACCAGTATACACTGTACCTCAGGAGACACAGTAGACAGTGCTGCTGGTACTATGTACCAGTATACACTGTGCCTCAGGAGACACAGTAGACAGTGCTGTTGGCATGTGTACCAGTACACACTGTACCTCAGGAGACACAGTAGACAGTGCTGCTGGTATTATGTACCAGTATACACTGTACCTCAGTAGACACAGTAGACAGTGCTGCTGGTACTGTGAACCAGTATACACTGTACCTCAGGAAACACAGTATACAGTGCTGCTGGTACTATGTACCAGTATACACTGTACCTCAAGAGACACAGTATACAGTGCTGCTGGTACTATGTACCAATATACACGTCAGATGACACAGTAGACAGTGCTGCTGGTACAATGTACCAGTACACACTGAACCTCAGGAGACACAGTAGACAGTGCTGCTGGTACTATGTACCAGTATGCACTGTACCTCAGGAGACACAGTAGAAAGTGCTGCTGATACTGTGTACCAGTATACAGTGTGCCTCAGGAGACACAGTAGACAGTGCTGCTGGTGCTATGTACCAGTATACACTGTACCTCAGGAGACACAGTAGACAGTGCTGCTGGTACTATGTACCAGTATACACTGTACCTCAGGAGACACAGTAGACAGTGCTGCTGGTACTATGTACCAGTATACACTGTACCTCAGGAGACACAGTAGACAGTGCTGCTGGTACTATGTACCAGTATACACTGTACCTCAGGAGACACAGTAGACAGTGCTGCTGGTACTGTGTACCAGTATACACTGTACCTCAGGAGACACAGTAGACAGTGCTGCTGGTACTATGTACCAGTATACACTGTACCTCAGGAGACACAGTAGACAGTGCTGCTGGTACTATGTACCAGTATACACTGTACCTCAGGAGACACAGTAGACAGTGCTGCTGGTACTATGTACCAGTATACACTGTACCTCAGGAGACACAGTAGACAGTGCTGCTGGTACTGTGTACCAGTATACACTGTACCTCAGGAGACACAGTAGACAGTGCTGCTGGTACTATGTACCAGTATACACTGTACCTCAGGAGACACAGTAGACAGTGCTGCTGGTACTATGTACCAGTATACACTGTACCTCAGGAGACACAGTAGACAGTGCTGCTGGTACTATGTACCAGTATACACTGTACCTCAGGAGACACAGTAGACAGTGCTGCTTGTGCTATGTACCAGTATACACTGTACCTCAGGAGACACAGTAGACAGTGCTGCTTGTACTATGTGTATACACCTCAGGAGACACAGTAGACAGTGCTGCTGGTACTGTGTACCAGGATACACTGTACCTGTACTATGTACCAGTATACACTGTACCTCAGGAGACACAGTAGACAGTGCTGCTGGTACTACACTGTACTATACAGTATCAGCAGACACAGTAGACAGTGCTGCACTGTACCAGTACACACTGTACCTCAGGAGACACAGTAGACACTGCTGCTGGTACTGTGTACCAGTATACACTGTACCTCAGGAGACAAAGTAGACAGTGCTGCTGGTACTATGTACCAGTATACACTGTACCTCAGGAGACACAGTAGACAGTGTTGCTGGTACTATGTACCAGTATACACTGTACCTCAGGAGACACAGTAGACAGTGCTGCTGGTACTATGTACCAGTATACACTGTACCTCAGGAGACACAGTAGACAGTGCTGCTGGTACTGTGTACCAGTATACACTGTACCTCAGGAGACACAGTAGACAGTGCTGCTGGTACTATGTACCAGTATACACTGTACCTCAGGAGACACAGTAGACAGTGCTGCTGGTACTATGTACCAGTATACACTGTACCTCAGGAGACACAGTAGACAGTGCTGCTGGTACTGTGTACCAGTATACACTGTACCTCAGGAGACACAGTAGACAGTGCTGCTGGTACTGTGTACCAGTATACATTGTACCTCAGGAGACACAGTAGACAGTGCCGCTGGTATTATGTACCAGTATACACTGTACCTCAGGGCACACAGTATAAAGTGCTGCTGGTACTATGTACCAGTATACACCTCAGGAGACACAGTAGACACTGCTGCTAGTACTATGTACCAGTATACACTGTACCTCAGGAGACACAGTAGACAGTGCTGCTGGTACTATGTACCAGTATACACTGTACCTCAGGAGACACAGTAGACAGTGCTGCTGATACTGTGTACCAGTATACACTGTGCCTCAGGAGACACAGTAGACAGTGCTGCTGGTGCTATGTACCAGTATACACTGTACCTCAGGAGACACAGTAGACAGTGCTGCTTGTACTATGTGCCAGTATACCCTGTGCCTCAGGAGACACAGTAGACAGTGCTGCTGGTACTATGTACCAGTATACACTGTACCTCAGGAGACACAGTAGACAGTGCTGCTGGTACTGTGTACCAGTATACACTGTACCTCAGGAGACACAGTAGACAGTGCTGCTGGTACTATGTACCAGTATACACTGTACCTCAGGAGACACAGTAGACAGTGCTGCTGGTACTATGTACCAGTATACACTGTACCTCAGGAGACACAGTAGACAGTGCTGCTGGTACTATGTACCAGTATACACTGTACCTCAGGAGACACAGTAAAGAGTGCTGCTGGTACTATGTACCAGTATGCACTGTACCTGAGGAGACACACTAGACAGTGCTACTGGTACTATGTACCAGTATACACCTCAGGAGACACAGTAGACAGTGCTGCTGGTACTATGTACCAGTATACAACCTCAGGAGACACAGTAGACTGTGCTGCTGGTACTGTGTAACAGGATACACTGTACCTCAGGAGACACAGTAGACAGTGCTGCTGGTACTATGTACCAGTATACAGTCTTCCTCAAGAGACACAGTATACAGTGCTGCTGGTACTATGTACCAGTATACACCTCAGGAGACACAGTAGACAGTGCTGCTGGCACTATGTACCACTATACACTGTATCTGAGGAGACACAGTAGACACTGCTGCTGGTACTGTGTACCAGTATACACTGTACCTCAAGAGACACAGTATACAGTTCTGCTGGTACTATGTACCAGTATACACCTCAGGAGACACGGTAGACAGTGCTGCTGGTACTGTGTACCAGTATACACTGTACCTCAGGAGACACAGTATACTATGTACCAGTACACACTGTACCTCAGGAGACACAGTAGACAGTGCTGCTGGTATTGTGTACCAGTATATACTGTACCTCAGGAGACACAGTAGACAGTGCTGCAGGTACTGTGTACCAGTATACACTGTGCCTCAGGAGACACAGTAGACAGTGCTGCTGGTACTATGTACCCGTATACACTGTACCTCAGGAGCACAGTAGACAGTGCTGCTGGTACTGTGTACCAGTATACACTGTACCTCAGGAGACACAGCAGACAGTGCTGCTGGTACCATGTACCAGTATACACTGTACCTCAGGAGACACAGTAGACAGTGCTGCTGGTACTATGTACCAGTATACACTGTACCTCAGGAGACACAGTAGACAGTGCTGCTGGTACTATGTACCAATATACACCTCAGGAGACACAGTAGACAGTGCTGCTGGTACTGTGTAACAGGATACACTGTACCTCAGGAGACACAGTAGACAGTGCTGCTGGTACTGTGTACCAGTATACACTGTATCTCAGGAGACATTGTATACAGTGCTGCTGGTACTATGTACCAGTATACACTCTACCTCAAGAGACACAGTATACAGTGCTGCTGGTACTATGTACCAGTATACACCTCAGGAGACACAGTAGACAGTGCTGCTGGTACTATGTACCAGTATACACTGTACCTCAGGAGACACAGTAGACAGTGCTGCTGATACTGTGTACCAGTATACACTGTACCTCAGGAGACACAGTAGAAAGTGCTGCTGGTACTGTGTACCAGTATACACTGTGCCTCAGGAGACACAATAGACAGTGCTGCTGGTACTATGTACCAGTATACACTGTACCTCAGGAGACACAGTAGACAGTGCTGCTGGTACTATGTACCAGTATACACTGTGCCTCAGAAGACACAGTAGACAGTGCTGCTGGTACTGTGTAACAGTATACGCTGTACCTCAGGAGACACAGTAGACAGTGCTGCTGGTACTATGTACCAGAATACACTGTACCTCAGGAGACACAGTAGACAGTGCTGCTGGTACTGTGTACCAGTATACACTCTACCTCAGGAGACACAGTAGACAGTGCTGCTGGTACTATGTACCAGTATACACTGTACCTCAGGAGACACAGTAGACAGTGCTGCTGGTACTGTGTACCAGTATACACTGTACCTCAGGAGACACAGTTGACAGTGCTGCTGGTACTGTGTACCAGTATACACTGTACCTCAAGAGACACAGTAGACAGTGCTGCTGGTACTATGTACCAGTATACACTGTGCCTCAGGAGACACAGTAGACAGTGCTGCTGGTACTGTGTACCAGTATACACTGTACCTCAAGAGACACAGTAGACAGTTCTGCTGGTACTATGTACCAGTATACACTGTGCCTCAGGAGACACAGTAGACAGTGCTGCTGGTACTGTGTAACAGTATACACTGTACCTCAGGAGGCACAGTAGACAGTGCAGCTGGTACTGTGTACCAGTATACACTGTACCTCAGGAGACACTGTATACAGTGCTGCTGGTACTATGTACCAGTATACACTCTACCTCAAGAGACACAGTATACAGTGCTGCTGGTACTATGTACCAGTATACACTGTACCTCAGGATACACAGTAGACAGTGCTGCTGGTACAATGTACCAGTATACACTGTACCTCAAGAGACACAGTAAACAGTATTGCTGGCACTCTACTATGTTCCAGTATACACTGTACCTCAGGAGACACAGTAGACAGTGCTGCTGGTACTATGTACCAGAATACACTGTACCTCAGGAGACACAGTAGACAGTGCTGCTGGTACTATGTACCAGTATACACTGTACCTCAGGAGACACAGTAGACAGTGCTGCTGGTACTGTGTACCAGTATACACTGTACCTCAGGAGACACAGTAGACAGTGCTGCTGGTACTATGTACCAGTATACACTGTGCCTCAGGAGACATAGTAGACAGTGCTGCTGGAACTGTGTACCAGTATACACTGTACCTCAATAGACACATTAGACAGTTCTGCTGGTACTATGTACCAATATACACTGTACCTCAGGAGACACAGTAGACAGTGCTGCTGATACTGTGTACCAGTATACACTGTACCTCAGGAGACACAGTAGAAAGTGCTGCTGGTACTGTGTACCAGTATACACTGTGCCTCAGGAGACACAATAGACAGTGCTGCTGGTACTATGTACCAGTATACACTGTACCTCAGGAGACACAGTAGACAGTGCTGCTGGTACTGTGTACCAGTATACACTGTACCTCAGGAGACACAGTAGACAGTGCTGCTGGTACTGTGTACCAGTATACGCTGTACCTCAGGAGACACAGTAGACAGCGCTGCTGGTACTATGTACCAGAATACACTGTACCTCAGGAGACACAGTAGACAGTGCTGCTGGTACTGTGTACCAGTATACACTGTACCTCAGGAGACACAGTAGACAGTGCTGCTGGTACTATATACCAGTATACACTGTACCTCAGGAGACACAGTAGACAGTGCTGCTGGTACTGTGTACCAGTATACACTGTACCTCAGGAGACACAATAGACAGTGCTGCTGGTACTGTGTACCAGTATACACTGTACCTCAAGAGACACAGTAGACAGTTCTGCTGGTACTATGTACCAGTATACACTGTGCCTCAGGAGACACAGTAGACAGTGCTGCTGGTACTGTGTAACAGTATACACTGTACCTCGGGAGACACAATAGACAGTGCTGCTGGTACTGTGTACCAGTATACACTGTACCTCAGGAGACACAGTAGACAGTGCTGCTGGTACTATGTACCAGTATACACTGTACCTCAGGAGACACAGTAGACAGTGCTGCTGGTACTGTGTACCAGTATACACTGTGCCTCAGGAGACACAGTAGACAGTGCTGCTGGTACTATGTACCAGTATACACTGTACCTCAGGAGACACAGTAGACAGTGCTGCTGGTACTATGTACCAGTATACACTGTACCTCAGGAGACACAGTAGACAGTGCTGCTGGTACTATGTACCAGTATACACTGTACCTCAGGAGACACAGTAGACAGTGCTGCTGGTACTATGTACCAGTATACACTGTACCTCAGGAGACACAGTAGACAGTGCTGCTGGTACTATGTACCAGTATACACTGTGCCTCAGGAGACACAGTAGACAGTGCTGTTGGCATGTGTACCAGTACACACTGTACCTCAGGAGACACAGTAGACAGTGCTGCTGGTACTATGTACAAGTATACACTGTACCTCAGGAGACACAGTAGACAGTGCTGCTGGTACTGTGAACCAGTATACACTGTACGTCAGGAGACACAGTGTACAGAACTGCTGGTACTATGTACCAGTATACACTGTACCTCAAGAGACACAGTATACAGTGCTGCTCGTACTATGTACCAATATACACGTCAGGAGACACAGTAGACAGTGCTGCTGGTACAATGTACCAGTACACATTGAACCTCAGGAGACACAGTAGACAGTGCTGCTGGTACTATGTAGCAGTATACACTGTACCTCAGGAGACACAGTAGACAGTTCTGCTGGTACTGTGTACCAGAATACACTTTACCTCAGGAGACACAGTAGACAGTGCTGCTGTTACTGTGTACCAGTATACACTGTACCTCAGGAGACACAGTAGACAGTGCTGCTGGCACTGTGTACCAGTATACACTGTACCTCAGGAGACACAGTAGACAGTGCTGCTGGTACTATGTACCAGTACACACTGTACCTCAGGAGCCACACTAGACAGTGCTGCTGGTACTATGTACCAGTATACACTGTACCTCAGGAGACACAGTAGACAGTGCTGCTGGTACTATGTACCAGTATACACTGTACCTCAGGAGACACAGTAGACAGTGCTGCTGGTACTATGTACCAGTATACACTGTACATCAGGAGACACGGTAGACAGTGCTGCTGGTACTATGTACCAGTATACACCGTACCTCAAGAGCACAGTAGACAGTGCTCCTGGTACTGTGTACCAGTATACACTGTACCTCAGGAGACACAGTAGACAGTGCTGCTGGTACTGTGTACCAGTATACACTGTACCTCAGGAGACACAGCAGATAGTGCTCCTGATACCATGTACCAGTATACACTGTACCTCAGGAGACACAGTAGACAGTGCTGCTGGTACTATGTGCCAGTATACACTGTACCTCAGGAGACACAGTAGACAGTGCTGCTGGTACTATGTACCAGTATACACTGTACCTCAGGAGACACAGTAGACAGTGCTGCTGGTAATATGTACCGATATACACCTCAGGAGACACAGTAGACAGTGCTGCAGTATACACTGTACCTCAGGAGACACAGTAGACAGTGCTGCTGGTACTGTGTACCAGTATACACTGTATCTCAGGAGACATTGTATACAGTGCTGCTGGTACTATGTACCAGTATACACTCTACCTCAAGAGACACAGTATACAGTGCTGCTGGTACTATGTACCAGTATACACCTCAGGAGATACAGTATACAGTGCTGCTGATACTATGTACCACTATACACTGTACCTCAGCAGACACAGTAGACCGTGCTGCTGGTACTATGTACCAGTACACACTGTACCTCAGGAGACACAGTAGACAGTGCTGCTAATACTGTGTACCAGTATACACTATGCCTCAGGAGACACAGTAGACTGTGCTGCTTGTGCTATGTACCAGTATACACTGTACCTCAGGAGACACAGTAGACAGTGCTGCTTGTACTATGTGCCAGTATACCCTGTGCCTCAGGAGACACAGTAGACAGTGCTGCTGGTACTATGTACCAGTATACGCTGTACCTCAGGAGACACAGAAGACCGTGCTGCTGGTACTGTGTACCAGTATACACTGTACCTCAGGAGACACAGTAGACAGTGCTGCTGGTACTGTGTACCAGTATACACTGTACCTCAGGAGACACAGTAAACAGTATTGCTGGTACTCTATTCCAGTATACACTGTACCTCAGGGGACACAGTAGACAGTGCTGGTGTTGCTATGTTCCAGTGTACACTGTACCTGAGGAGACACAGTAGACTGTGCTGCTGGTTCTGTGTACCAGTATGCACTGTACCTCAGGAGACACAGTAGACAGTGCTGCTGGTACTATGTACCAGTATACACTGTACCTCAGGAGACACAGTAGACAGTGCTGCTGGTACTGTGTACCAGTATACACTGTACCTCAGGAGACACAGTAGACAGTGCTGCTGGTACTGTGTACCAGTATACACTGTACCTCAGGAGACACAGTAGACAGTGCTGCTGGTACTATGTACCAGTATACACTGTACCTCAGGAGACACAGTAGACAGTGCTGCTGGTACTATGTACCAGTATACACTGTACCTCAGGAGACACAGTAGACAGTGCTGCTGGTACTATGTACCAGTATACACTGTACCTCCGGAGACACAGTAGACAGTGCTGCTGGTACTATGTACCAGTATACACTGTACCTCAGGAGACACAGTAGACAGTACTGCTGGTACTATGTACCAGTATACACTGTACCTCAAGAGACACAGTAGACAGTGCTACTGGTACTGTGTACCAGTATACACTGTACCTCAGGAGACACAGTAAACAGTGCTGCTGGTACTGTGTACCAGTATACACTGTACCTCAGGAGACACAGTAGACAGTGCTGCTGGTACCATGTACCAGTATACACTGTACCTCAGTAGACACAGTAGACAGTGCTGCTGGTACTATGTGCCAGTATACATTGTACATCAAGAGACACAGTAGACAGTGCTGCTGGTACTATGCACCAGTATACACTGTACCTCAGGAGACACAGTAGACAGTGCTGCTGGTACTATGTACCGATATACACCTCAGGAGACACAGTAGACAGTGCTGCTGGTACTGTGTAACAGGATACACTGTACCTCAGGAGACACAGTAGACAGTGCTGCTGGTACTGTGTACCAGTATTCACTCTATCTCAGGAAACATTGTATACAATGCTGCTGGTACTATGTACCAGTATACACTCTACCACAAGAGACACAGTATACAGTGCTGCTGGTACTATGTACCAGTATACACCTCAGGAGACACAGTAGACAGTGCTGCTGGTACTATGTACCACTATACACTGTACCTCAGGAGACACAGTAGACAGTGCTGCTGGTACTATGTACCAGTATACACTGTACCTCAGGAGACACAGTAGACAGTGCTGCTGATACTGTGTACCAGTATACACTGTGCCTCAGGAGACACAGTAGACTGTGCTGCTGGAACAATGTACCAGTATACACTGTACCTCAGGAGACACAGTAGACAGTGCTGCTGGTACTATGTACCAGTATACACTGTACCTCAGGAGACACAGTAGACAGTGCTGCTGGTACTATGTACCAGTATACACTGTACCTCAGGAGACACAGTAGACAGTGCTGCTGGTACTGTGTACCAGTATACACTGTACCTCAGGAGACACAGTAGACAGTGCTGCTGGTACTGTGTACCAGTATACACTGTGCCTCAGGAGACACAGTAGACAGTGCTGCTGGTACTATGTACCAGTATACACTGTACCTCAGGAGACACAGTAGACAGTGCTGCTGGTACTATGTACCAGTA
Source organism: Cherax quadricarinatus (assembly GCF_038502225.1). Classification (NCBI taxonomy): domain Eukaryota; kingdom Metazoa; phylum Arthropoda; class Malacostraca; order Decapoda; family Parastacidae; genus Cherax; species Cherax quadricarinatus. Next base: position 19,818 of record NW_027197807.1, read on the forward strand.
TACACTGTGCCTCAGGAGACACAGTAGACAGTGCTGCTGGTACTGTGTACCAGTATACACTGTACCTCAGGAGACACAGTAGACAGTGCTGCTGGTACTGTGTACCAGTATACACTGTGCCTCAGGAGACACAATAGACAGTGCTGCTGGTACTATGTACCAGTATACACTGTACCTCAGGAGACACAGTAGACAGTGCTGCTGGTACTATGTACCAGTATACACTGTGCCTCAGGAGACACAGTAGACAGTGCTGCTGGTACTGTGTAACAGGATACACTGTACCTCAGGAGACACAGTAGACAGTGCTGCTGGTACTGTGTACCAGTATACACTCTATACTGGTACTCACTCTACCACAAGAGACACAGTATACAGTGCTGCTGGTACTATGTACCAGTATACACCTCAAGAGACACAGTAGAGAGTGCTGCTGGTATTATGTACCACTATACACTGTACCTCAGGAGACACAGTAGACAGTGCTGCTGGTACTATGTACCAGTATACACTGTACCTCAGGAGACACAGTAGACAGTGCTGCTGGTACTATGTACCAGTATACACTGTACCTCAGGAGACACAGTAGACAGTGCTGCTGGTACTATGTACCAGTATACACTGTACCTCAGGAGACACAGTAGACAGTGCTGCTGGTACTATGTACCAGTATACACTGTACCTCAGGAGACACAGTAGACAGTGCTGCTGGTACTATGTACCAGTATACACTGTACCTCAGGAGACACAGTAGACAGTGCTGCTGGTACTGTGTACCAGTATACACTGTACCTCAGGAGACACAGTAGACAGTGCTGCTGGTACTGTGTACCAGTATACACTGTACCTCAGGAGACACAGTAGACAGTGCTGCTGGTACTATGTACCAGTATACACTGTACCTCAGGAGACACAGTAGACAGTGCTGCTGGTACTGTGTACCAGTATACACTGTACCTCAGGAGACACAGTAGACAGTGCTGCTGGTACTATGTACCAGTATACACTGTACCTCAGTAGACACAGTAGACATTGCTGCTGGTACTATGTACCAGTATACACTGTACCTACCTCAGGAGACACAGTAGACATCTGCTGCTGGTACTGTGTAACAGGATACACTGTACCTCAGGAGACACAGTAGACAGTGCTGCTGGCACTGTGTACCAGTATACACTGTACCTCAGGAGACACAGTAGACAGTGCTGCTGGTACTATGTACCAGTACACATTGTACCTCAAGAGCCACAGTAGACAGTGCTGCTGGTACTATGTACCAGTATACACTGTACCTCAGGAGACACAGTAGACAGTGCTGCTGGTACTATGTACCAGTATACACTGTACCTCAGGAGACACAGTAGACAGTGCTGCTGGTACTATGTACCAGTATACACTGTACCTCAGGAGACACAGTAGACAGTGCTGCTGGTACTGTGTACCAGTATACACTGTACCTCAGGAGACACAGTAGACAGTGCTGCTGGTACTGTGTACCAGTATACACTGTACCTCAGGAGACACAGTAGACAGTGCTGCTGGTACTATGTACCAGTATACACTGTACCTCAGGAGACACAGTAGACAGTGCTGCTGGTACTATGTACCAGTATACACTGTACCTCAGGAGACACAGTAGACAGTGCTGCTGGTACTATGTACCAGTATACACTGTACCTCAGGAGACACAGTAGACAGTGCTGCTGGTACTATGTACCAGTATACACTGTACCTCAGGAGACACAGTAGACAGTGCTGCTGGTACTATGTACCAGTATACACTGTACCTCAGGAGACACAGTAGACAGTGCTGCTGGTACTATGTACCAGTATACACTGTACCTCAGGAGACACAGTAGACAGTGCTGCTGGTACTATGTACCAGTATACACTGTACCTCAGGAGACACAGTAGACAGTGCTGCTGGTACTGTGTACCAGTATACACTGTACCTCAGGAGACACAGTAGACAGTGCTACTGGTACTATGTACCAGTATACACTGTACCTCAGGAGACACAGTAGACAGTGCTACTGGTACTATGTACCAGTATACACTGTACCTCAGGAGACACAGTAGACAGTGCTACTGGTACTATGTACCACTGTACCTCAGGAGACACAGTAGTGCTGCTGGTACTGTGTACCAGTATACACTGTACCTCAGGAGACACAGTAGACAGTGCTGCTGGTACTATGTACCAGTATACACTGTACCTCAGGAGACACAGTAGACAGTGCTGCTGGTACTATGTACCAGTATACACTGTACCTCAGGAGACACAGTAGACAGTGCTGCTGGTACTGTGTACCAGTATACACTGTACCTCAGGAGACACAGTAGACAGTGCTGCTGGTACTGTGTACCAGTATACACTGTGCCTCAGGAGACACAGTAGACAGTGCTGCTGGTACTATGTACCAGTATACACTGTACCTCAGGAGACACAGTAGACAGTGCTGCTGGTACTATGTACCAGTATACACTGTACCTCAGGAGACACAGTAGACAGTGCTGCTGGTACTATGTACCAGTATACACTGTACCTCAAGAGTCACAGTATACAGTGCTGCTGGTATTATGTACCAGTATACACCTCACGAGACACAGTAGACAGTGCTGCTGGTACTATGTACCAGTATACACTGTACCTCAGGAGAGAGATTATACAGTGCTGCTGGTACTATGTCCCAGTATACACTATACCTCAGGAGACACAGTAGAGAGTGCTGCTGGTACTGTGTACCAGTATACACTGTACCTCAAGAGACACAGTAGGCACTGCTGCTGGAACAATGTACCAGTATATACTGTACCTCAGGAGACACAGTAGACAGTGCTGCTTGTACTTTGTACCAGTATACACTGTACCTCAGGAGACACAGTAGACAGTGCTGCTGGTACTGTGTACCAGTATACACTGTACCTCAGGAGACACAGTAGACAGTGCTGCTGGTACTATGTACCAGTATACACTGTACCTCAAGAGACACAGTATACAGTGCTGCTGGTACTATGTACCAGTATACACCTCACGAGACACAGTAGACAGTGCTGCTGGCACTATGTACCAGTAAACACTGTACCTCAGGAGGCACAGTAGACAGTGCTGCTGGTACTATGTACCAGTATACACTGTACCTCAAAAGACACAGTAAACAGTATTGCTGGGAATCTATTCCAGTATACACTGTACCTCAGGGGACACAGTAGACAGTGCTTGTGTTACTATGTTCCAGTATACACTGTACCTCAGGAGACACTGTATACAGTGCTGCTGGTACTGTGTACCAGTATACACTGTTCCTCAAGAGACACAGTAGACTGTGCTGCTGGTACTATGTACCAGAATACATTGTACCTCAGGAGACACAGTAGACAGTGCTGCTGGTACTGTGTACCAGTATACGCTTTACCTCAGGAGACACAGTAGACAGTGCTGCTGGTACTATGTACCAGAATACACTGTACCTCAGGAGACACAGTAGACAGTGCTGCTGGTACTATGTACCAGTATACACTGTACCTCAGGAGACACAGTAGACAGTGCTGCTGGTACTATGTACCAATATACACCTCATGAGACACAGTAGACAGTGCTGCTGGTACTGTGTACCAGTATACACTGTACCTCAGGAGACACAGTAGACAGTGCTGCTGGTACTGTGTACCAGTATACACTGTACCTCAGGAGACACAGTAGACAGTGCTGCTGGTACTATGTACCAGTATACACTGTACCTCAGGAGACACAGTAGACAGTGTTGCTGGTACTATGTACCAGTATGCACTGTACCTCAGGAGACACAGTAAACAGTATTGCTGGTACTCTATTCCAGTATACACTGTACCTCAGGGGACACAGTAGACAGTGCTTGTGTTACTATGTTCCAGTATACACTGTACCTCAGGAGACACAGTAGACTGTGCTGCTGGTACTATGTACCAGAATACACTGTACCTCAGGAGACACAGTAGACAGTGCTCCTGGTACTATGTACAAGGATACACTGTACCTCAGAAGACACAGTAGACAGTGCTGCTGGTACTGTGTACCAATATACACTATACCTCAGGAGACACAGTAGACAGTGCTGCTGGTACTGTGTACCAGTATACACTGTACCTCAGGAGACACAGTAGACAGAGCTGCTGGTACTATGTACCAGTATACACTGTGCCTCAGGAGACACAGTAGACAGTGCTGCTGGTACTGTGTACAAGTGTACATTGTAAATCAAGAGACACATTAGACAATTCTGCTGGTACTATGTACCAGTATACACTGTACCTCAGGAGACACAGTAGACAGTGCTGCTGGTACTGTGTACCAGTATACACCTCAGGAGACACAGTAGACAGTGCTGCTGGTACTGTGTACCAGTATACACTGTACCTCAGGAGACACAGTAGACAGTGCTGCTGGTACTATGTACCAGTATACACTGTACCTCAAGAGACACAGTAGGCACTGCTGCTGGTACAATGTACCAGTATACACTGTACCTCAGGAGACACAGTAGACAGTGCTGCTGGTACTATGTACCAGTATGCACTGTACCTCAGGAGACACAGTAGACACTGCTGCTGGTACAATGTACCAGTATACACTGTACCTCAGGAGACACAGTAGACAGTGCTGCTGGTACTGTGTACCAGTATACGCTGTACCTCAGGAGACACAGTAGACAGTGCTGCTGGTACTATGTACCAGTATACACTGTACCTCAGGAGACACAGTAGACAGTGCTGCTGGTACTATGTACCAGTATACACTGTGCCTCAGGAGACACAGTAGATAGTGCTGCTGGAACTGTGTACCAGTATACACTGTACCTCAGGAGACACAGTAGACAGTGCTGCTGGTACTATGTACCAGTATACACTGTACCTCAGGAGACACAGTAGACAGTGCTGCTGGTACTATGTACCAGTATACACTGTACCTCAGGAGACACAGTAGACAGTGCTGCTGGTACTATGTACCAGTATACACTGTACCTCAGGAGACACAGTAGACAGTGCTGCTGGTACTATGTACCAGTATACACTGTACCTCAGGAGACACAGTAGACAGTGCTGCTGGTACTATGTACCAGTATACACTGTACCTCAGGAGACACAGTAGACAGTGCTGCTGGTACTATGTACCAGTATACACTGTACCTCAGGAGACACAGTAGACAGTGCTGCTGGTACTATGTACCAGTATACACTGTACCTCAGGAGACACAGTAGACAGTGCTGCTGGTACTGTGTACCAGTATACACTGTACCTCAGGAGACACAGTAGACAGTGCTGCTGGTACTGTGTACCAGTATACACTGTACCTCAGGAGACACAGTAGACAGTGCTGCTGGTACTATGTACCAGTATACACTGTACCTCAGGAGACACAGTAGACAGTGCTGCTGGTACTATGTACCAGTATACACTGTACCTCAGGAGACACAGTAGACAGTGCTGCTGGTACTGTGTACCAGTATACACTGTACCTCAGGAGACACAGTAGACAGTGCTGCTGGTACTGTGTACCAGTATACACTGTACCTCAGGAGACACAGTAGACAGTGCTGCTGGTACTATGTACCAGTATACACTGTACCTCAGGAGACACAGTAGACAGTGCTGCTGGTACTATGTACCAGTACACACTGTACCTCAGGAGACACAGTAGACAGTGCTGCTGGTACTGTGTACCAGTACACACTGTAAATTAGGAGATACAGTAAACAGTGCTGCTGGTACTGTGTACCAATATACACTGTACCTCAGGAGACACAGTAGACAGTGCTGCTGGTACTATGTACCAGTATACACTGTACCTCAGGAGACACAGTAGACAGTGCTGCTGGTATTGTGTACCAATATACACTGTACCTCAGGAGACACAGTAGAGAGTGCTGCTGGTACTATGTACCAGTATACACTGTACCTCAGGAGACACAGTAGACATTGCTGCTGGTACTATGTAGCGGTATACATTGTACCTCAGGAGACACAGTAGACAGTGATGCTGGTACTATGTACCAGTATACATTGTACCTCAGGAGACACAGTAGACAGTGCCGCTGGTATTATGTACCAGTATACACTCTACCTCAGGGCACACAGTATAAAGTGTTGCTGGTACTATGTACCAGTATACACTGTACCTCAGGAGACACAGTAGACAGTGCTGCTGGTACTGTGTACCAGTATACACTGTACCTCAGGAGACACAGTAGACAGTGCTGCTGGTACTATGTACCAGTATACACTGTACCTCAGGAGACACAGTAGACAGTGCTGCTGGTACTATGTACCAGTATACACTGTACCTCAGGAGACACAGTAGACAGTGCTGCTGGTACTATGTACCAGTATACACCTCAGGAGACACAGTAGACACTGCTGCTATTACTATGTACCAGTATACACTGTACCTCAGGAGACACAGTAGACAGTGCTGCTGGTATTATGTACCAGTATACACTGTACCTTAGGAGACAAAGTAGACAGTGCTGCTGGTACTATGTACTAGTGTACAATGTATCTCAGGGGACACAGTACACAGTGCTGCTGGTGCTATGTACCATTGTACACTGTATCTCAGTGGACACAGTAGACAGTGCTGCTGGTACTATGTACCAGTATACACTGTACCTCAGGAGACACAGTAGACAGTGCTGCTGGAACTACCTACCAGTACACACTGTACCTCAGGAGACACAGTAGACAGTGCTGCTGGAACTACCTACCAGTACACACTGTACCTCAGGAGACACAGTAGACAGTGCTGCTGGAACTACCTACCAGTACACACTGTACCTCAGGAGACACAGTAGACAGTGCTGCTGGGCCAGCATGACGAGGAAACATGCCGGCCCAAAATTTCTCCCTGGTCGACTGCTGGTACATGTCTTTAGCAGTCAAATCATTTTTCAGATCCAAGGTTTCCTCCTACAGGTCATCTCGAACGCTATTAATGCGACATTTTATTGTGACAAAGTTTCTTTCTCAAGGAGCTTTGTCAAGCCGTAACAGCTTGTCTCATTTTTTGCGCTTGTGTCCTTTTATTTATCATTTTGTCAGTAATTCTACTAACATTAATTCTATAATGAAGCTACATGAACAGCAGACGAAGCCAAAAGACGTACTCCTCCTCACAAGACTGGTCATAGTCATCAAATACTTTCATTACAAACCTGTTTTATTGTGAATGGATTCCTTATGAAATATAATCCATCCACTGCCTTGCCCACATCGGGAGAGCATCGCTGGAATTCGTCCCATACCTTCCGGAAATGATTCCGAATTTGCGTCCGAATGGTTTGCTTTCTCCCCGAGCATGGCATCTCCACATGGAAATTGAATAAATCTATTTCCTTAGACTCTTACGATCCAGAGTTCCAGGTTGCCCAGAAAAGCCTTGACAAAGCCTTGGAGAGAGAGAGAGAGAGAGAGAGACAGAGAAAGAGAGAGAGAGAGAGACAGACAGACAGACAGACAGACAGACAGACAGAGACAGAGACAGAGACAGACAGACAGACAGACAGATAGACAGACAGACAGACAGACAGACAGACAGAGTGTAAATGGCCTTCTCTGTGAAAAGAGGCAAATGTAGTCCCTGTTCACAAAAAGAAGAGCAGAGCAGAAATCAGCAACTACAGACCAGTGTCACTGCTGTCAATCACTGGCAAGCTCCTTAAGACACTAATCTCAAGACAAATGACAGCTTTTTGGTTACCACTCAGTACTTTGTGACCGTCAATATGGCTTCAGGAAAGGTTACTCTGGACATTGCTGGTGCTTTCGACCGGGTGTGGCACCAGGGCCTCTTAGCAAAACTGCAAACTCTGGGAATTGCTGGCTCTACGCTTTATCTCCTCAGTGATTACCTTCATGGTAGATCTCTAAAGGCAGTTCTCAACGGAAAAGAATCAGCAAGACATCCTATTGGGACAAGTGTTCCACAAGGAAACGTTCTAGTAAGCATGAATGGGAGAGTGTTGGTACCTTGGGAAGAAGTTGATATCCTTGGGGTGAAATCTGAGTCCACACTGACCATGAAGAACCACGTTGTAAATCTTGCAAAGAAGGCGGCAAGGAAGCTGCATCTCGCATCTGCTTGACAGTAAGGACTGCAAGATTTTGTATGGGGTACAAGTACGCTCACACCTTGAGTATGCTCCACTTTCTTGGTTTGCCTCCCCCCCCCTCTCATCTGCGACTGCTTGACAGAGTAGAGAACAGAGCAAGACGTCTCATCTCTCGCCTGGACCCATCCTGGATAGATCTGTCATTTCAGCAGAGCCTTCAACACAGGAGGGATGTGGGTGGCCTTACTGTTATGTACAAGGCCAATATTGTCAAAGTACCACACTTGGATCCACTTCGAGGACAGCGTGAAGCAAGCTTCTATACCACAAGACGGGCAGAAAGCAGCAACTTCACTCTGGCTGTACCCTTCTCCAGAACATCACTTCATCTGAGATCATTTATCCCCAGGATGACTCGAGTATGGAACACATTCGTACAGCATTATGATGTCAACGAGATAAAGTCAGTTGATCAAATGAAAATGCTGGCCCACAGATGGCTCCAACTTCATCCTGTTCCCTACTTGTATGTCTCATAACAATAAAAATGCTTTCAAATGAGCTGATGTAGGTAACAGCTCTTAGCTTGCCAATAAAGTTAGGAATCCTTAACCTGTAAATAGCTTGTCAATAAAGCTAGGGATCCTTAACGTAAACTTGTCAAACCCTGTGTAAAAAAAAATAAGGGAGGAGGGAGCTGGAGGGGTAGTTAGGTCCCCTGGACGGGTAGGTTGGTTTACTGGAGGGGTAGTTAGGTCCCCTGGAGAGGTAGGTAGGTTTACTGGAGGGGTAGGCAGGTTCTCTGGAGAGACGTAGGAAGGTTCCCGGAAGGGGTAAGAAGGTTCCCTGGAGGAATAGGTAGGTTCCTTTGAGGGGTAGGTAGGTTACATGGAGGGGCAGGTAGGTTTCCTGGAGATGTAGGCAGGTTCTCTGGAGAGGTAAGTAGGTTCCCTGGATGGGTAGTTAGGTCCCCTGGAGGGGTAGGTAGGCTCTCTGGAGAGGTAGGGAGGTTCCTTTGAAAGGTAGGTAGGCTCCCTGGAGCGGTAGCTAGGTTCTCTGGTAGATAAGTTCCTGGAGGGGTAGGTAGGTTCTCTGGAGGGGTGGGTAGGTAGCTTCCCTGGAGGGGTAGGTAGGCAGGCTCCCAGGCGGTGAAGGTTTGTTCCCTGGAGGGGTAGATAGGTTCCCTGGAGGGGTAGCCAGGTGCCCTTGAGGGGTAGATAGTTCCCTGGAGGGGTAGGTAGGTTTCCTGGAGGGTTAGGTAGGTTCTCTGGAGAGGTAGGTAGTTTCCTTGGAGGGGTAGGTAGGTTCCTTGGGGGGGTAGCCAGGTTCTCTGGAGGGGTGGGTAGGTTCTCTGGAATGTTAGGTAGGAAGTTGCCCTAGAGGTGCAGGTGGGTAGCTTCCCAGGCGGGGTAGGTAAGTTCCCTGGAGGGATAGGTAGGTTTTCTGGAGGGGTAGATAGGTTCCCTGGAGGGGTAGATAGGTTCTCTGGAGAGGTAGGTAGCTTCCTTGGAGGGGTAGATAGGTTCCTTAGAGGGGTAGCCAGGTTCTTTGGAGAGGTAGATAAGTTCTCTGGAGGGGCGGGTAGGTTCTCTGGAATGTTAGGTAGGAAGTTGCCCTAGGGAGGCAGGTAGGTAGGTTCCCAGGCGGGGTAGGTAAGATCCCTGGAGGGGTATGTAGGTTTTCTGGAGGGATAGCCAGGTTCCCTGGAGGGGTAGGTATGTTCTCTGGAGTGGTAGATAGGTTCCCTGGAGTGGTAGATAGGTTCTCTGGAGAGGTAGATGGGTTCCTTGGAGGGGTAGGTAGGTTATCTGGAGAAGTAGGTAGGTTCCCTGGAGGGGTAAGTAGGTTCTCTGGAGAGGTAGGAAGGTTTCCTGGAGGAGTAGTAGCTACTTTAGAAGGGTAGGTACCCCTGGAGGTGTCGGTAGGCTTCCTGGAGGGGTAGGTAGCGTCCTGGAGGGGGAGGTAGGTTCCATGGAAGGGTAGGAAGGCTCCTGGAGGGATAGATAGGTTCCTGGAGGGAAGGTAGGTTCCCTGGAAGGGTAGTAGGGTCCCTGGAGACGTAGGTAGATTCCTTGGAAGGGTAAGTAGGTTCTCTGGAGGGGTAGATAAGTTCCTTGTAGGGGTAGGTAGGTTCCCTGGAGGGGTAGGTAGGTTTCCAGGAAGGGTAGGTATGTTCATTGGAGGAGTAGGTAGGTTTTCTGGAGAGATAGGTAGGTTCCCTGGAGGAGTAAGTAGGTTCCTTGGAGGGGTAGGCAGGGTCCCTGGAGAAGTAGGTAGGTAACTCGGAAGGGTAGGTACCCCTGGAGGGGTAGGTAGGTACCTAGATAGGTAGGTAGGGTCCTGGAGGGGTAGGTAGGTGCCTTGAGAGGTAGGTAGGTACCCTGGAGGGGAGGAAGAGGGAGATTATTCTGCTCACTTGCTGGACGAGTTTTTTTTCAGCTTATTTGAAGTGGTCAACAACAGTTTAGATCTCCAGCGACTTGACATGACTGATACTCTCCAGACATGACTGTGTTGTGCTCTCAAGACATGACTCTGTTGTGCTCTCAAGACATGACTGTTGTGCTCTGAAGACAGGACTGCATTGTGATCTCACGACATGACTGTTGTGCTCTCGAGACATGACTGTGTTGTGCAACCAAGACATGACTGAAATGCTTAATCAAAACTTGTTTCATCAAGTAGCAGCAGTAGTATTAGCAGCAGCAGCTGTAACAGTCGTTGTTGTGTGTCAGTCAGGGCAAGAGTAGTGGAGTCTGGATTCTCCATTAATAATAATAATTATAATAATAATCCATCAATCAATATTGCACGAGCGGACATGTTAACAACTTGTACACTCCTGACGTGGTGGCGCGTCTATAACTGGACGAAGAAGCAGAGAGGCTTCAAATTATATAAGCTGGCCTTGCAAGTACCACCAGTACCCTTGACGGGGCAGGGACCAGCTGGCTGCGTTCAGCGGGTGGTAGAATGAATCTTCACTCCTTGCTGGCTACTCCTCCTTGGTAGGGGTTCAGGAGTGAACCATCGGCAAAGGTTTCTATCAGACTTTCACGACGGATCACTAGATTCTGTAGGTATTGTGTCGTTGGATCAGTGATGATTCTGGTTAGAAAACAGAAGTTCATTAGACAATCAGAAACGTTTAGAAGAGATCAGAACTGGATATCAACCCAGGCTCAATTAGTTGCCGTTAAATTAGCCACTGAGGTTACACGGAAAAAATGAATTGATTCAGGTGTATTTTCAGTTTAACTGCCACCCGTATTCGGATGTGCAAAAATGTTAGAAAGCTACCTATAATAATAATATATAATATAATATAATAATATCTTCATTTACTACAAGTACATGTACATGGTATACAGGTCTAGCTGACAACAATGGCATACTACTGTACAGAAAGCCCCTTGTTATGCTCCGCATGTCGGGCAAATTAGGTCAGTGTCCCAGGATGCGACCCACACCAGTCGACTAACACCCAAGTAACCATTTTACTGATGGGGAACATAAACAACAGGTGGAAAGAAACACGCTCAATGTTTCTACTCTGACTGGGAATCGAACCCAGACCTTCGCCGTGTGAAGCGAGAGCGTTAGCCACCAGGCCACCAGAGCCACCTAATACCATTAAAATTCGTGTCGCTACCATCTTGCATTAACATCCCAAGGAATGACAGAGTCGATGTACTGGCACAAGAAAATATTCACTACAAGTTTGTAGACGCACTGCAGCAAATTGTAATAAAAAATCAAAACAGTCTAGACTCTAGAGGATGAGTTCAGTGAGAGAACTTTGATACAACTTAGTGGCTCTGTACATCATTACGATAAGGCTGCATTAGAGGAAACATTTCTAAATATCAAAATAAATAGTGGGAATCGAGGAGTAGAAAGGGTGGTGACCAGGATCAAGTTATGTTAGATGTGGCAGGCTGGTGGAGCAACCCAGACAGAGGAACGATAATATAAAGTGTGTAGAGAGAAGCATGAACATTCTCCAGCGCTTTGTCTTTGAATGTACCAGATTACGAAAGCATAAAATTAACGTCACACAGAACAGTTCAGCCACGTTGACAGTAATGATTTGTAATATCTTATCCCCCTAAAATATGCACTACTTGCTGCATTTAGATAATGTTAATTTGTAACAACAGTAACTCTTGTAAATAAAGATGCTATAATTGTAAATGTCGTGATACCTGTATACGGCAAGAGCCGAGGACGATGTTGACATGCTCACAGGCGTGTCAACTATTTGATGATATTATGTAATGTCATTTTGGTGGCTTGTTGGCTCACAGTATGAGTGTCTCTGCACAATTAAGTCGTCCCTCGGGGTATAATAAAAATCATCCTTAGGTCCATTTCCTATAATTGATGAGTTTGTCTCTGGAAGACAGTTTTTTCCATTATCGAAACACTAAACCCATAATGAGAGATAATCAGGATAGATGATGAATAAAACACCTGTACAACACCTGGGTATCTTTATTACCTGCAGTAAAGATACACAAGCGTTGCACATATCTTATTCAACAACTTTTCGGTATCGTAAAACCATCAATAATATGAAATCAAGTTTGATCCTACAGGTTTCCCTGCTGTATAGCCCTTGTGGCTTAGCGCTTCTTTTTGATTATAATAATAATACAGGTTTCCCTATGCAGTACCTCATCTCTCTGAACTCTTTAAAGAGATGCTTGATGGTAGCAAGGGGTTCATGATCAAGGAAGTTGGCAAACAAGCGAACTCCATCACCATACAGATGTGTAATGATGGGAACACAGAGCCTGTGTTCCCATTAGTGCGCATCCTAAGTGTTTAGTAGAGAGAGAGAGAGAGAGAGAGAGAGAGAGAGAGAGAGAGAGAGAGAGAGAGAGAGAGAGAGAGAGAGAGAGAGAGAGAGAGAGAGAGAGAAAGAAAGCGAGAGACAGAGAGAGAGATTCGCCTCATCTTCAACACTCCTATTATGATTATCCTTACGTAGTGAGTCTAAATGCTGTTGTGAGCGAGGACTTAAAAGCTGCAGTGGTCGGTCGCCCCTATCTCCTTCTTCTGGACTAGTATAAAACAGTAGAACGGGTTAAAGCAGGACAGCAGTCTCGGACCCCGTTAATCTGCATCCCCCACAGAAGTCATTCTTCTTCCATCTTTATCTTGTTTTTAAAACTGCTTAAAAAATAAGAGAGCTTTATTTGTAGCTACTTTGCTAACTTCTGGGAATTTTTTCATCTTACAGAGGCTCGTTGTTCGTTCGAAGTAAAAGTTAAGAGAGATGTGATATTATTCTCCGTGTACGCCTACAAAACCAGTTTTTGTGGTACGTCTACCGCTGGAGAGGCCAGAGGCAGCGCCTGATGACTCCAGATACTGAAGCAGCCTGGAACAACAACCCTTCTTAGGCAGCCTGAAACAACAGCCCTTCTTTGGCAGCCTGGAACAACAGCCCTTCTTAGATAGCCTGTAACAAGAGCCCATCTTAGGCAACCTGGAACAACAACCTTTCTTAAACAGCCTGGAACAACAGCCCTTCTTAGGCAGGCTGGAACACCAGCCCTTTTTAGGCAGCCTGGAACAACAGCCCTTCTTAGGCAGCCTTGCACAACAGCCCTTTTAGGCAAGTATTACGTATACATGTGTAGATATGGCCTGCACACCTTGCGATAATCACTGAGGAATGAGTAAAAAGACAGCAGAAAATAAAAAAGGAGGTATTTACAATATATATATATAGCCTATGCATTCTTACAGTTATGTACAGTGAGGCAGATGCAAACATAAGACACGGTAATCAATGAGGCAAATGCAAGTACAAGACACGGTCAAGCGACCAGCATGGAAAGCAAGTCTGCCAAAAGTTGTTTCACGAGTGTACCACATCACTTCACAGCTTTGGCGGGCTTCCTTGGGGTTGGCTGGTTGAACCAAGGTACTGGTATAACGACGGGGCCCCTTGATCGTTAAACCCTTAGCACCTGATTCGCTAAGGCAGCCTACATGAGTGTGTGACATACGCCAAATAAAATGTAACATACTCTTAGCGTGCCACAACAAGCAACATGGAACAACAGACCTTCTTAAACAGCACCAGCAACCTGGAACAAGAGACCTTAGGCAGCATCAGCAACCTGGAACAACAGCCCATCTTAGGCATCACCAGCAACCTGGAGCAACAGCCCTTATGCAGCATCAGCAACACGGAACAACAGCCCTTATGCAGCACTGGTAACATGGAACAACAGCCGTTCTTAGACAGCACCAGCAACTTGAAACAACAGCCCTTCTTAGGCAGCCCCAGCAATCTGTAACAACGGATCTTCTCAGGCACCACCAGTAACCTGGAACAACAGCCATTTTAGGCAGCACCAGAAACCCGGAAAACAGCCCATCTCAGGCAGCACTGGCAACATGGAACAGCATCCTTTATGTAGCACCTGTGTGTGTGTGTGTGTGTGTGTGTGTGTGTGTTGCGTTATTCATGAATACATTAAATTCATAAGATGGGTATACCTCCTGCCCATCAGTTGCACACAGATGTATACCTGCATGCCGCTGAGTTAGAAGGATGCATACTTTTTGCAATTGCCTGTTCTTGTGTAAGAGGTCGGTCGTAAGGCTGCTGCTACAGATGGTAGTTGCAGGGTGTTTGATGGAGTTGGCTGCTAACGTGGAGTTGGTAGGCTGAGCCGTTTCTGAGGTGGTGTCCTGCCGTAGGGTGTTTGCAGATGTTACAAGCTTTGTTGTAAGGTATAGTCTGTTTGAGGTAAGTCTCCATAAATTGTTGTGCATTTATCCTTGTTGTTGGACATAGAATGGTTCAGGTGGTATCCATTCTTCTATATCTTCGGGAAGGTCACTCAGGATCCTTGGTCATGGGAAGTTCTCTTTGTGGATGAAGCGTCCGAATTTTTGTTGGAGGTTCATCCCTTCGGTTCTGTGGGAAGGTGTGTTGATGATGTAGTTGGTGGTGTTCGTTAGTTGGGGAGGGTTTTCTCTGTACGGTATATAGAGTTCCTGCGTATCGTATAGTTGTTTCTTTTTTAGTTTATCTAGCCTGACATTTATTGCAACGATCTCCTGTAGGATGTGCAGGTTTCCATCCTGATTCTGTCTCTTCGCCTGGTGCCGGTGATAAATCGGAGTGCTCTGTTCTGGACTCTCTGAAGCTGTAACATGTTGGATTTAGTTGTTAGTAACATGGATACGCAAGGATATTCCAGCAAAGGTCTTATCATCATCTTATAAAGGTGCTTCTTGATGTGGGAGGGACCTATGAATCTGAACAGTTGACTGAAGCAGAGTTTTGCTAGGTTCACCTTTTTGGTAACGTGAGATGTGGAGTGGAGCAATTTGTCAATCTCATAACCCAGGATCTTATTTGGGTTTCTGATAGCGATACGTGTACCTCTGATGGAGATACCCCCTTTGTCTTCTGTGGTTGATGCAAAACAGCCGATGGTGCTGATGAGGACTTTAAGTTAGTTGTGATTCTCCATTTTTCTCCTAGTTAGCTGTACTTCGTAGTTCCGCATTCATTTTCTCTATTACTCTCCTGTGCTTGTTTGCACCTGATATGGGTGTGGATGATGCTACATGGATAACATCATCTGCAAATTGGGTGATGATGGTATCACTGAATTCAGGCTGGGGAGGTCATTTACATATATACTGAAGGGCTGAGGCACGAGCCCTGCGGTACTCCAGCTGTCGGTGTGAAAGGTGCTACTGACTTTCCACTGAAGGTGGGGATGCTTCTACTTGTTCAGTTGTATATGAGCCTGAGAAAGGTCCAGTTGTGGTCTGGGAGGTCTGCAAGTCTGAATATGTCAGTCATGCCACAGGCTGTCGAAGGCTTTGTGTATGTCACTAGTTGCAATTAGGGCAAAGTTCCCTTGTTTCCTCAGGCTGTCCACCGCATCAAAGATAACATTTATAGCATGTTGAGTCCCGCGGTGGGACACGAAGCCAAACTGCTTTTCGGTGAAGAGGTGATTGAATTCCATGTAGTAGTTCAGTCTGTTGGAGATGATTTTTTCGAAGACTTTGCCAGTGACTTCCAGTAAGGAGAGAGGTCTGTAGTTCTCTGGTTTCCGGTTGTCCTTATTGGGTTTTGCGATGAAAATCATCCTTGGTGTCTTAAATGCCACTTAGGACATTCCACTTAGCTCAGGAACCAGCCTTGTAGCAAACCTTTGCACTTCCTCTATTTCTTGACGTGCTTGATCAAGTGTGGATTCCAAACAGGTGCTGTGTGTGTGTGTGTGTGTGTGTGTGTGTGTGTGTACTCACCTAGTTATGGTTGCAGGGGTCAATTCATAGCTCTTGGCCCCGCTTCTTTACTGATCGCTACTAGGTCACTCTCTCCCTGCTTCATTAGCTTTATCAAACCTCGTCTTAAAAGTATGTATGGTTCCTGCTTCCACTACGTCACTTTCCAGACTATTCCGCTTCCTGACAATACTATGACTGAAGAAATACTTCCTAACATCCCTCTGACTCATCTGAATCTTCAGCATCCAATTGTGACCCCTTGTTTCTGTGTCCCCTCTCTGGAACATCCTGTCTTTGTCCACCTTCTCAATTCCTCACAATATTTTATATATCGTTATCATGCCTTCCCTAACCCTCCTGTCCTCCAGTGCCGTAAGGCAGATTTTCCTTAACCTTTCTGAGACTAATCTGGTTGAAAACTTTTGCACTTTCCCTAATTTCTTGACGTGCTTGACCAGGTGTGGGCTCCAAACTAGTGCTGCATACTCGAATATGGGCCTGACGTACACGGTGTACAGAGTCTTGAACGATTCCTTGCTGAGGAATCGGAACGCTATTCTTAGGTTTGCCAGGCGCCCATATGCTGCGGCAGTTATCTGGCTGATGTGCGCATCAGGAGATGTGCTCGGTATTATACTCACCAAAAGATCCTTTTCATTGAGCAAGGTTTGCAGTCTCTGGCCACCTAGCCTATACTCTGTCTTCTTTGCATTTGGCGGAATTAAATTCGAGGAACCATTTGCTAGACCAGGCTTCCAGCCTGTCTAGGTTTCCTTGTAGTCCTGCCTGATCCTCATCTGATCTAATTCTCCTCATTAACTTCACATAATCTGCAAAAAGCAACACTTCTGAGTCTCTCCCTTCCGTCATGTCATTCTCATACACCAAAAACAGCACTGGTCCTAGGGCTGACACCAGTAGAACCCCGCTTGTCACAGTCGCCCAGTCTGACACCTCGTCACGTACTATAACTTGTTATTGCCTCCCTGTCAGGTATTCTCCGATCCACTGCAGTGCCTTTCCCATTATGCGTGCCTGATCCTCTAGCTTTTGCACTAACTTCTTGTGAGGAACTGTGTCGAAGGCCTTCTTGTAGTCCAATAAGATGCAATCTACCACCCCTCTCTCTCGTGTCTTACTTCCGTTACCTTGTCATAAAACTCCAGTAAGTTTGTGACACAGGATTTCTCTCTAAAACCATGCTGGCTGTAGTTTATAAGCTTGTTCCTTTCTAGGTGCTCCACCACTCTCCTCCTGATAATCTTCTCCATGATTTTACATACTATACACGTCAGTGACACTGGTCTGTAGTTTAATGCCTCGTGTCTGTTTCCTTTATTAAAAACTGGGACTACATTTGCTGTCTTCCATACTTCAGGTAGTTGCCCAGTTTGAATGGATGTGTTGAAGATTTTTTTTAGTGGTGCACACAGTATCTCTGCTCCCTCTCTCACCTAGTTGCGATTGCAGGGGTTGAGTCATAGCTCCTGGCCCCGCCACTTATCTGGTCGCTACTAGGTCCACTCTCTCCTTGCTCCATGAACTTTATTATACTTCTTCTTAAAGCCATGAATGGATCCTGCCTCCTCTACATCACTTTCCAGACTATTCCACTTCCTGAAGATATACTTCCTAACATCCCTGTGACTCACCTGAGTCTTCAACTTCCAACTGTGACCCCTTGTTGCTGTGTTGTCCCATCTCTGAAACATCCTTTCCCTATTCACCTTGCCAATTCCTCTCAATATTTTATGTCATTATCATGTCCCCCTATTCCTCCTGTCCTCCAGTGTTGTCAGGTCGATTTCCCTGAACTTCTCTTCGTCGGATATGCCCCCTAGCTCCGGGACTAGTCTTGTTGTAAGCCTTTGTGCTTGACCAGATGTGGGTTCCAAACTGGTGCTGTCTAGTCCAATATGGGCCCGACGTTATTTGGTTGATGTGCGCCTCAGGAGATATGTTCGGTATTATACTATCCCCAAGATCCTTTTTCTTGGAGGTTTGCAGTCTTTGGCCACGTAGTCTGTGCTCTGTTTGCGGTCTTCTTTACCCTTCCCGAATCATGACTCTGCACTTGGTGGGGTTGTATGTGTGTGTGTGTGAGTGTGTGTGATTGTGAGCTAATCTAGTTGTGCTTGCAGGGTTCGAGTCAGAGCTCCTGGCCCCGCCTCTTCGCTGGTAGCTACTAGGTCCACTCCATGGATGTTTGAAGAAATCGCCAAAACACTGCTTACACTCTCAGAAACGAGATAAAACAAATCTAGGGCAACCCTTGTTCAACAAACAATGCAAGGACGCGAGAACCAAGCACAGGAAAGAGATGAACTGTAGAACGAGACAAACAGATGAAAATTGAGAACACATAAGATTAGACTTAGATTTTTACAGTCTCCGCAGCTAGTTTATTATGGGCCCTGCATCCATCCTACGGACGTGAGTGGCTAGTTTACTGTGCACCCCCATATCCATTCTGTGGTAGACGAAGACTAGTTTATTGTGCACCTTACATCAAGTGTGCGGACGGTAGTGGTTAGTTTGTTGTTCACCTTACGTTCGTTCTGTGGAGTGTATAGTTCATTATACCCTCCATATCCATCATGTAGACAGTAGAGGCTAATTAAAGATCATCGAAAGGGGACCAATAAGTCGTTACATGAACTATTTTCCTTTTTTTATCCTAAGATTTCGCTTCATTTCTCTTATAACACGAGAAGGCCTCGTCTGATCAGCTTCAAATTGTCAATGCTGGTGTAGGGTAACTAAGGCAATATTCTTGGAACTGGCATGTGTTGCTCCCTTATGATCAAAGTTGTAGAACCCATTCGAAGATTCCTGGAAAGTCTTCGATACCTTCCATAAGCTTGTACTGCTTGGCTTCACTTTCAATGCCTTTCTCTGATTACAAGAGAACAGCTCTTAATGGCAATAATCTTTATTAGTTAACTTATCCCTGAAATGGACGAAACATTAATGTTAGGTTATAGAGTTTATTCTACCAATTTTATTAAGCAAATTAGTATCGGTGAAATATCAGGAGAATGTTTCTTCTGATTAGAAATAAGTCACAGTGTTGGATTTTATTGAACTTTTATGTACCCTTAACATCCGTATTTAAAAAAAATCTTGCATGATATATATCCAAAACTTTTCTTATTCAAGCCCAATTTTTGGGCATCCAAGTTCAATTTTTGGGCATCCAAGTCCAATTTTTGGGCATCCATATTCAAGCATTACATATCCATATCCAAGTAATAGCCATCCATGCCCAAGTAACTAGAGTAGCTTCAAATATAAATTAGATAAATATATGAGTGAAAAGGAGTGGAACTTGAGTGGAACTTGAACATATTGTGAAAACTTATTCTTTGGCTAACATTTAAAATGGGTTGGGCAAATATTTTTGTTAGTGGGTTTGGGTTTGAGAAGAACCCGCCTAATATGGGCCAGTAGGCCTGATGCAGTGTGTTCCTCCTTTCTTATGTAAGAGCTGGCCATAAAAAAACTTCAGATCCCCCACTGAATCTTGATACGCCAAATCAAACTCTTGATATTCAGTTCTTAGGTATTAATCTTCTAGTATTTAACAAGAGGGGCTGGAATTAGGCAGTTCAGGGAACTCTATCTCCGATCGTCCGGCTAGAATTATTTCCGTTATAATTTTGGCAGAATTACCGTCAATATGTTAGGTAAAAGGACACAAGCTCAACTAATGTGGCATATTATTGTGGCAACGTTTCGCTCTCCAGGAGCTTTATCAAGTCATTACGGGCTTGACAAAGCTCATTTTACCTAACAGTGTCGGTGATTCTACCAACTTTATTTCAGAAATAATTCTACCCGCTTTTAAAAATCACGAAAAGCGCTAAGCCAGTAAGGAACGTTGGGCACCCAAGGAATGGAGTTAAACAAGCCCGAGTGGAGGCAATAGAGGGTGTGGCGCCTCCAGTTTCTTGGCTGTAGAGAGCTTCACCAGTACCAGGAGCCAGCACAGGCAACTCTGCCTTCAGTCTTAATGCAGTATATAGAACAAGTGTATAATGTTGTTGTTTTTGTTTGTTTTGTTTCGTTAAGAATTTTGTCGCTGTTTTGTTGTTGTATTTCCTTTCGTTGTGTTTGTTGTTATTGTTTTTTCTTTTTTTTAGTTGAAGTTGTTGTTGCCTCTTTAGCTGTAGTTGTAGCTATCGTTTTTTAGTTGTAGTCGTAGTTGATGTTGCTTATTTAGTTGTAGTTGTAGTTGATGTTGCTTATTTAGTTGTAGTTGTTGTTGATTTATAGCTGTAATTGTTGATTTTTCAGTTGTAGTTTTAGCTGTTGCAGATGTTGTTGTTGTTGTAGTACAACACTTGGAAAATGGGAGGCAATCAGGACTGATCACGAGAGGGGGAGTGGGGGGGGTAGCTCCAGTTCATTGAATGTAGAGCCTACACCTCTATCAGAGCCTTCACCTCCGCCTGGGCACTGGACACATGCATGGGCACTGGACGCCTGCATGGGCACTGGACACCTGCATGGGTACTGGACACCTGCCTGGGCACTGGACACCTGCCTGGGCACTGGATGCCTGCCTGGGCACTGGACACCTGGATGGGCACTGGACGCCTGCCTGGGCACTGGACACCTGAATGGGCACTAGACACCAGCGTGGACACTGGACACCTGCCTGGGCACTGGACACCTGCGTGGACACTGGACACCTGCCTGGGCACTGGACACCTGCATGGGCACTGGACACCTGCGTGGACACTGGACACCTGCCTGGGCACTGGACACCTGCGTGGACACTGGACACCTGCCTGGGCACTGGACGCCTGCCTGGACACTGGATGCCTGCCTGGGCACTGGACGCCTGCCTGGGCACTGGGCGCCTGCCTGGGCACTGGACACCTGCCTGGGCACTGGACACCTGCCTGGCCACTGGACACCTGGTGGGTACTGGACATCTGCCTGGGCACTGGACACCTGCCTGGGCACTGCACATCCTCCTGGGCACAGGACACCTGCCTGGGCACTAGACACCTGCCTGAGCACTGGACATCCGCCTGGGCACTGGACACCTGCCTGGGCACTGGACACTTGTCTGGGCACTGGACACCTGCCTGGGCACTGGACACCTGCCTGGACACTGGACACCTGCCTGGGCACTAGACACCTGCCTGAGCACTGGACATCCGCCTGGGCACTGGACACCTGCCTGGGCACTGGACACTTGTCTGGGCACTGGACACCTGCCTGGGCACTGGACACCTGCCTGGGCACTGGACACCTGCCTGGGCACTGGACACCTGCCTGAGCACTGGACATCCGCCTGGGCACTGGACACCTGCCTGGTCACTGGACATCTGCCTGGGCACTGGACACCTGCCTGGGCACTGAACACCTGCCTGGGCACTGGACACCTGCCTGGGCACTGGACACCTGCCAGGGCATTGGACACCTACCTGGGCACTGGACAACTGCCTGGACACTGAACATCTGCCCGGGTACTGGACACCTGGATGGGCACTGAACATTCTGGGCACTGGATAGCAGGGCACTGAACACCTCCCTGGGCACTGGACACCTGCCTGGGCACTGGACATCTGCCTGGACACTGTATATACACCTGGGCACTGGACACCTGTGCACTGGACACCTGCCTGGGCATTGAACACCTACCTGGGCACTGGACACCTGCCTGGGCAATGGATATCTGCCTGGGCACTGGACACCTGCATTGACACTGGACATTTGCCTGTGCACTGGACACCTGCCTGGGCACCGGACACCGGCCTGAGCACTGGACGCCTGCATGGGCACTGAACACCTGCCTGAACACTGGAAATCTGCCTGTGCACTGGACACTGGACACATGGGCACTGCACACCTACCTGAGCATTGAACACCTACCTGGGCCCTGGACACCTGCCTGAGCACTGGGCATCTGCCTGGGTACTGGACACCTACCTTGGCACTGAACACTTTCCTGGGCACTGAACACCTGCCTGGGCACTGGACAACTGCCTGGACACTGGACATCTGCATGGGCACTTGACACCTGGCTGAGCACTGAACAATTGCCCGGGAACTGGACACCTGCCTGGGCACTGGACACCTGCCTGACCACTGGACACCTGCCTGGGCACTGGACACCTACCAGGGCACTGGACACCTGGCTGGGCACTGAACATCTGCCTGGGCACTGGACACCTGCATGGGCACTTGACATCTGCTATGGCACGGGATAACTTTCTGGGCACTGGACACCTGCCTGGGCACTGAACCCCTGCCTGGGCACTGGACACCTGCCGGAGCACTGGACAACTGCCTGGACACTGGACATCTGCCTGAGTACTGGACACTTGCCTGTGCACTAGACACCTGCCTGAGCACTCTACATCTGCCTGGCCACTGAACATCTGCCTGGGCACTGGACACCTGCATGGGCACTTGACATCTGCTAGGGCACGGGATAACTTTCTGGGCACTGGACACCTGCCTGGGCACTGAACCCCTGCCTGGGCACTGGACACCTGCCGGAGCACTGGACAACTGCCTGGACACTGGACATCTGCCTGAGTACTGGACACTTGCCTGTGCACTAGACACCTGCCTGAGCACTCTACATCTGCCTGGGCACTGAACATCTGCCTGGGCACTGGACACCTGCATGGGCACTTGACATCTGCTAGGGCACGGGATAACTTTCTGGGCACTGGACACCTGCCTGGGCACTGAACCCCTGCCTGGGCACTGGACACCTGCCGGAGCACTGGACAACTGCCTGGACACTGGACATCTGCCTGAGTACTGGACACTTGCCTGTGCACTAGACACCTGCCTGAGCACTCTACATCTGCCTGGGCACTGAACATCTGCCTGGGCACTGGACACCTGCATGGGCACTTGACATCTGCTAGGGCACGGGATAACTTTCTGGGCACTGGACACCTGCCTGGGCACTGAACCCCTGCCTGGGCACTGGACACCTGCCGGAGCACTGGACAACTGCCTGGACACTGGACATCTGCCTGAGTACTGGACACTTGCCTGTGCACTAGACACCTGCCTGAGCACTCTACATCTGCCTGGGCACTGAACATCTGCCTGGGCACTGGACACCTGCATGGGCACTTGACATCTGCTAGGGCACGGGATAACTTTCTGGGCACTGGACACCTGCCTGGGCACTGAACCCCTGCCTGGGCACTGGACACCTGCCGGAGCACTGGACCACTGCCTGGACACTGGAAATTTGCCGAGGCACTGGACACTTGGCTGGGCACTGAACATCTACCTGGGCACTGGACACCTGCCTGGGCACTAGACAACTGCCTGGACACTGGACATCTGCCTGGGCACTAGACCATTGCCCGGACACTGGACATTTGCCTGGGCACTGGACACCTGGCTGGGCAATGAACATCTGCCTGGGAACTGGACACCTGCCAGGACACTGGTCACCTGCCTGGGAACTAGACAACTGCCTTGACACTGGACATCTGCCTGGGGACTGAAGACTTGCCTGTGCACTAGACACCTGCCTGACCACTGGACATCTGCCTGGGCCCTGGACATCTGCCTGGGCCCTGGACATCTGCCTGGGCACTGGACACTTGCCTGGGCACTGGACACCTGCATTGACACTGGACACCTGCCTGACAATTGGACATCTGCCTGAACACTGGACACCTAGCTGGACACTTAACACCAGCCTGGACACTGGACACCTGCCTGGGCACTGGACACCTGCCTGGGCACTGGACACCTACCTGGGCACTGGACAACTGCGTGGGCACTTGACATCTGCCTGGACACTGAATATCTATCTGGGCACTGGACACCTGGGCACTGGATACCTGCCTGGGCACTGAACACCTACCTGGGCACTGGACACCTGGCTGGGCAATGGATATCTGCCTGGGCATTGAACACCTGCATGGGCACTGGACATTTTCCTGGGCACTGGACACCTGCCTGGGCACTGGACACCTGCCTGAGCACTTGACATCTGCCTGGGCACTGAACACCTACCTGAGCACTGAACACCTACCTGGGCACTGGACACGTGCCTGGTCACTGGGCATCTGCCTGGGCACTGGACACTTGCCTGGGCACTGAATACCTAGCTAGGCACTGGACACCTGGCTGGGCAATGGACATCTGCCTGGGCACTGGACAACTGAATGGGCACTGGACACGTGGTTGGGCACTGAGCATTCTGGGCACTGGATACCTGGGCACTGGACACCTGCCTGGGCACTGAACACCTACCTGGGCACTGGACACCTGCCTGGGCACTAGACATCTGCCTGGACACTGGATATCTGTCTGGGCACTGGACACCTGAGCACTGGACACCTGCCTGGGCACTGAACACCTACCTGGGCACTGGACACCTGGCTGGGCAATGGACATCTGCCTGGGCACTTGACACCTGCATGGGCACTGGACATTTTCCTGGGCACTGGACACCTGCCTGGGCACTGGACACCTGCCTGAGCACTGGACATCTGCCTGGGCTCTGAACACCTTCCTGAACACTGGAAATCTTCCTGGGCACTGGACACTGGACACATGGGCACTGCACACCTACCTGAGCACTGAACACCTACCTGGGCACTGGACACCTGCCTGGGCACTGGACACCTGCCTGGGCACTGGATACATGCCTGGGCACTGGACACCTGCCTGGACACTGGACCACTACCTGGACACTGGACAACTGCCTGGACACTGGACCACTGCCTGGACACTGGACATTTGCCTGGGCACTGGACACCTGGCTGGGCACTGAACATCTGCCTGGGCACTGGACACCTGCCTGGACACTGGACACCTGCCTGGGCACTAGACAATTGCCGGGACACTGGACATCTGCCTGGGGACTGAAGACTTGCCTGTGCACTAGACACCTGCCAGAGCACTGGACATCTGCGTGGGCACTGGACACCTGCCTGGGCACTGGACCACTGCCTGGACAGTGAACATCTGCCTGGGCACTGGGCATCTGCCTGGGCACTAGACACCTGCCTGGGCACCGAACATCTGCCAAGGCACTGAACACCTACCTGGGAACTGGACACCTGCCTGGGCACTGGACATCTGTCTGGACACTGGATATCTGTCTTGGCACTGGACACCTGGGCACTGGACACCTGCCTGGGCACTGAACACCTACCTGGGCACTGAACAACTGGCTGGGCAATGGACATCTGCCCGGACACTGGATATCTGTCTGGGCACTGGATACCTGGGCACTGGACACCTGCCTGGGCACTGAACACCTACCTGGGCACTGGACACCTGGCTGGGCAATGGACATCTGCCTGAGCACTGAACATCTGCATGGGCAATGGACATTTTCCTGAGCACTGGACACCTGCCTGGGCACTGGACACCTGCCTGAGCACTGGACATCTGCCTGGGCACTGAACACCTTCCTGAACACTGGAAATCTTCCTGGGCACTGGACACTGGACACATGGGCACTGCACACCTACCTGAGCACTGAACACCTACCTGGGCACTGGACACGTGCCTGGTCACTGGGCATCTGCCTGGGCAATGGACACCTGCTTGGGAACTGGACACCTGCCTGGGCACTGGATACATGCCTGGGCACTGGACACCTGCCTGGACACTGGACACCTGCCTGACCACTGGACATCTGTCTGGGCACTGGACACCTACCTGGACATTGAACACCTGCCTGGACACTGGACACCTGCCTGCGCACTGGGCAATTGTCTGGGCACTGGACACCTGCCTGGGCACTGGACAACTGCGTGGACACTGAACATCTGCCCTGGCACTGGACACCTGGCTGGGCACTGAACATTCTGGGCACTGGATACCTGCACACTGGACACCTGCCTGGGCACTGAACACCTACATGGGCACTGGACACCTGCCTGGGCACTTGACATCTGCCTGGACACTTGATATCTGTCTGGGCACTGGATATCTGGGCACTGGGCACCTACCTGGGCACTGAACACCTACATGGGCACTGGACACCTGCCTGGACAATGGACATCCGCCTGGGCACTGGACACCTGCATGGGCACTGGACATTTGCCTGGGCACTGGACACCTGCCTGGGCACTGGACACCTGCCTGAGCACTGGACATGTGCCTGGGCACTGAACACTTGCCTGAACACTGGAAATCTGCCTGGGCACTGGACACATGTGCACTGCACACCTACCTGAGCACTGAACACCTACCTGGGCACTGGACACCTGCCTGGTCAATGGGCATCTGCCTGGGCATTGGACACCTGCCTGGGCACTGGACACCTGCCTGGGCACTGGACACCTGCCTGAGCACTGGACATGTGCCTGGGCACTGGACATGTGCCTGGGCACTGAACACCTGCCTGAACACTGGAAATCTGCCTGGGCACTGGACACATGTGCACTGCACACCTACCTGAGCACTGAACACCTACCTGGGCACTGGACACATGCCTGGTCACTGGGCATCTGCCTGGGCACTGGATACATGCCTGGGCACTGGACACCTGCCTGGACACTGGACATCTGCCTGGGCACTGGACATCTGCCTGGGCACTGAACACCTGCCTGGGCACTGGACAACTGCCTGGACACTGAACACCTACACTGAACATCTGATACCCTGGGCACTGGACACCTGCCTACTGGACATCTGGCTGGGCACTGAACATTCTGGGCACTGGATACCTGGGCACTGGACACCTGCCTGGACACTGAACACCTTCCTGGGCACTGGACACCTGCCTGGGTACTGGACATCTGCCTGGACACTGGATATCTGTCTGGGCACTGGACATCTGGGCACTGGACACCTGCCTGGGCACTGAACACCTACCTGGGCACTGGACACCTGCCTGGGCAATGGACATCTGCATGGGCACTGGACACCTGCATGGGCACTGGACATTTGCCTGGGCACTGGACACCTGCCTGGGCACTGGACACCTGCCTGGACACTGAACACCTGGCTGAGCACTGGACATGTGCCTGGGCACTGAACACCTGCCTGAACACTGGAAATCTGCCTGGGCACTGGACACTGGGCACTGACACCTGCCTGGGCACTGAACACCTACCTGGGCACTGGACACAATGGACATCTGCATGGGCACTGGACACCTGCATGGGCACTGGATATTTGCCTGGGCACTGGACACCTGCCTGGGCACTGGACACCTGCCTGAGCACTGGACATGTGCCTGGGCACTGAACACCTGCCTGAACACTGGAAATCTGCCTGGGCACTGGACACTGGGCACATGGGCACTGGACACCTACCTGAGCACCGAACACCTACCTGGGCACTGAACACCTGCCTGGTCACTGAGCATCTGCCTGGGCACTGAACACCTGCCTGAACACTGGAAATCTGCCTGGGCACTGGACACTGGGCACATGGGCACTGCACACCTACCTGAGCACCAAACACCTACCTGGGCTCTGGACACCTGCCTGGGCACTGGACACCTGCCTGGGCACTGGACAACTGCCTGGACACTGAACATCTGCCCGGGCACTGGACATCTGGCTGGGCACTGAACATTCTGGGCACTGGATACCTGGGCACTGGACACCTGCCTGGACACTGAACACCTTCCTGGGCACTTAACACCTTCTTGGGAACTGAATATCTGCCTGATAACTAGACTCCTGCCTGTGCACTGGACACCTGCCTGACCACTGGAAATCTGCCTGGGCACTGGACCCCTACCAGGGCACTGGGCACCTACCATGGCACTGGACACCTGGCTGGGCACTGAACATCTGCCTGGGCACTGATCATCTGCATGGGCACTTGGTAAATGCCTGGGCACTGGACATCATGGCACTGGACACCTGCCTGGGCACTGAACACCTGCCTGGGCACTGTACACCTGCCTGGGCAGTGGACAACTGCCTGAACACTTGACATCTGCCTGGGCACTGGACACCTGCCTGGGCACTGGACCACTGCCTGGACACTGGACACATTGCTGGGCACTGAACATCTGCCTGGGCACTGAACATCTGCCAGGGCACTGGCCACCTGCTTGGACACTGGACACCTGCCTGACTACTGGACATCTGCCTGGGCACTGTAAACCTACCTGGACACTGAACACTTGCCTGGACACTGGACACCTGCCTGGGCACTGGACACCTGCTTTGGCACTGGCCAACTGCCTGGTCACTGGACATCTGCCCGGGCACTGGACACCTGGCTTGGCACTGTGGCATGCAAAGTGTACGTAACTTTTATTCGGCGCATCTCCCCCAACCAGCGAACCAGGGACTGAGGGTTAATGATGGGGCCCCGTCGTTTAACCAGTACCCAGGTTCCAGCCAATGAGAAGATGGTTTTGGCAATGCCAGAGGTGATGTGGGTACCACTCGCCTGTCTGCCCTTGTCATTTCCATTCTCGAGCTGGTTGAAGCACGGTCTGCTCTCTAGTGGCTTCTATTCTGCCTTGTTTACCGTGGAGTGCACTAATATCTATTGTTGTACATAGTGTATATAGTGTACATACTTCTGTTCTAAATTGGTGAAGGATAATATAAGTCAAAAGTTTTTTTACTGTGTTTATTTTGCTCCCTTTACACCCAGGATAACAGGCCTTTGGGACTTTTGGGTTGTAATAGGCAGTGAACATCTTCCTGGGCACTGGACACCTGCCTGGGCACTGGACACCTGCCTGGGCACTGGACACCTGCCTGGGCATTGGACACCTGCCTGGACACTGGACACCTGTCTTAACACTGGACACCTGGCTTGGCACTGAACATCTGCCCGGACACTGGACGCCTGTCTGGGCACTGGACATCTACCTGGACACTGGACATCTGATCTGGCACTGGGCACCTGTCTGGGCACTGAACATCTGCCCGCGCACTGGACACCTGCCTGGGCACTGGACACCTGTCTGGGCACTGGACACCTGCCTGGGCACTGGACATCTGCCTGTGCACTGGACACCTGACTGGGCACTGGACACCTGCCTGTGCACTGGACACCTGACTGGGCACTGGACACCTTCCTGGGCACTGAACATCTGACTGGGCGCTGAACACCTGGCTGGGCACTGGATACCTGCCTGGTCACTGGACATTTGACTGTGCACTGGACACCTGCCTGTGCACTGGGCACCTGACTGGGCACTGGACGTCTACCTGTGCACAGGACACCTACTGGGCACTGGACACCTGCCTGGTCACTGGACATTTGACTGTACACTGGACACCTGCCTGTGCACTGGGCACCTGACTGGGCACTGGACGTCTACCTGTGCACTGGACACCTGGGTGGGCACTGGACACCTGGCTGGGTACTGGACACCTGGCTGGGTACTGGACACCTGGCTGGGCACTGGACACCTGGCTGGGTACTGGACACCTGGCTGGGTACTGGACACCTGCCTGTGCACTGGACACCTGACTGGGCACTGGACACCTGGCTGGGTACTGGACACCTGGGTGGGCACTGGACACCTGGCTGGGTACTGGACACCTGGCTGGGTACTGGACACCTGGCTGGGTACTGGACACCTGGCTGGGCACTGGACACCTGGCTGGGTACTGGACACCTGGCTGCACTGGACACCTGGCACTGGACACCTGACTGGACACCTGGCTGGGTACTGGACACCTGGCTGGGTACTGGACACCTGGCTGGGCACTGGACACCTGGCTGGGTACTGGACACCTGGCTGGGTACTGGACACTGGGTACTGGACACCTGGGTGCACTGGACACCTGGCTGGGTACTGGACACTGGCACTGGACACCTGGCTGGGTACTGGACACCTGGCACTGGACACCTGGCTGGGTACTGACTGTGCACTGGACACCTGGCTGGGTACTGGACACCTGGCTGGGTACTGGACACCTGGCTGGGCACTGGACACCCTGTACTGGACACCTGGCACTGGACACCTGGCTGGGTCTGGACACCTGGGTACTGGACACCTGGCTGGGTACTGGACACCTGGCTGGGTACTGGACACCTGGCTGGGTACTGGACACCTGGCTGGGCACTGGACACCTGGCTGGGTACTGGACACCTGGCTGGGCACTGGACACCTGGCTGGGCACTGGACACCTGGCTGGGTACTGGACACCTGGCTGGGTACTGGACACCTGCCTGTGCACTGGACACCTGACTGGGCACTGGCACTGGGTACTGGACACCTGGGTGGGCACTGGACACCTGGCTGGGCACTGGACACTGGGTACTGGACACCTGCCTGTGCACTGGACACCTGACCTGGGTACTGGACACCTGCACTGGGCACTGGACACACTGGACACCTGGCTGGGCACTGGACACCTGGCTGGGTACTGGACACCTGGCTGGGTACTGGACACCTGGCTGGGTACTGGACACCTGGCTGGGTACTGGACACCTGGCTGGGTACTGGACACCTGGCTGGGCACTGGATAGACAGGCAGCATTAGACAACATTTCATTATGTTGAAGAATGAGACACTTGTGCAATATCTGAGAATATTAAATGAAGAAACGTTTCGCCGGCCAGTGACTTCTTCAGTCCAATAGAAAGAAGAACGGTAGAAGATGAGGAGGAGTTTGAGGTAGTCAGTCCCTCAGCCTGGAGTCAATGTGGTCAGTCCATCAGTCTTAATGGACTGACCACATCGACTCCAGGCTGAGGGACTGATTTCCTCAAGCTCCACATCTTCCACCATTTCTCTGCATTAGACTGAAGAAGCTACTGGCTGGCGAAACGTTTCCAGGAAAAAGATTCCCAAATGTTGCAAAAGTGTCTCAGTTTTCAACTTGTCGGTTTTCTAAACCGTTTACATCACATATATTACATATATACTCAAGTGAAGGTCACAGGAACCTGACGAGTGAAGGTTCAGAGGAAGGAGATCAATTTTCACTATTCTAATACATATCTTGGACAGAAAAGGAAAAGTCTGTAGGCTGAGTTGTCCTGAATTGAAGGAACTGATTTATTACGAAGCCATACAGGTGACTAGGATATAAAACATACAAACTATTTGGGATGTCAAGGAAAGTACTCCTCTGGATACAGGAGTACCTAAAAAAGAGGAAAGAAACTTGCAAAGAAACAGGAAAAATGTCTTACCAGATGGGTGGGGGAAAAGAAACCGGCAGTTCTCCACGGTTAAGTTCTCAACCCACTAGTATTCTTGATACATATCGACGACATGCCTGGGAAGATCACATTATACACGTCTGTGTTTGCAGATGACACGAATCCCACGAGGAAAATAAAAATGATTGACGACTGCAAAAACCTGGAGGGTGTCATGGTCCAGTAAGTGGCTATCTGAATTCTGCCTAACAAACTCATACTGATGAGGATAGGGAAAGGAGAAAGGAGGCAGGTGTACTCTTCTTTTTCTGAGAGAGAAAGAGAAAGAGAAAGAAAGACAGCTATTGGGGAGAGAGATGAATTCTGAATGGTGCAAAGATATCGGTCATGTTTCCTGCAGGAGTGAAGATGACAGACTTGAGAAGGGTGGGAGTAGCAGTGAGTCCTCCACACAGCACCAATAGTCTCTGAACGGTAGTCTCTCTCGTGTAGTGTTATATAAGTACGTTCACGTGTGCCTAGCTATATATGTACTTTTTGTATGTGCATGAATAAATATATGCCTGTGTATACGTGCGTGTTTGGGCCACATTTGCAGCTGGTTAATGATTGGTTAACGGGGTTTAAAGTTCATCGACTACACGAGGGTCTTAATGACCCTTTTGTAGCCCGTTCACCACCAGACAAGAATACTTCAGTACCTTGAATATGGATTAAAGTAAATTGTATACGCGCTGAGAGACACACCTATGTGTACATATATGCCTGACCGTTACTACTCACCCACCACCCGCCTGCGTAGCCCCTACATGCTAGGCTTAAGCAAAACAGCAGCACCTTCCAACCCTTTCCATGGTCTACCTCTCCGTGCTGATCAAAGCTGGAGATCGTCCTTACAGTACCTTATGATGTAGCTTTGTCTTCCTATCACCCACAGACTCGGACAGTCCCGCATTCTTATATAATTGGCTCTTGGGATTAAATTCGGCATTATGCTGCTTTAATGGGGAGATGAAGGGGTTGAGGAACGCTAACCTGGCTTCCGTGGGCCGGCTGTGACCATCCTGTTATTTCTCTCTCAAAACACTCTTTGTTTTTGTACTGTATGCTATAACATCAGTTATACAATTCGCACACTAGAAAATAGTAATCCGTACAAAAAAGTGAGCAGAGAAAAGAGCAAAGCTATGAAAGATGTCTAGGGAATGAGAGATTGAACGCCGTATTGGATGAATGGAGTAAGGAGGCAGTACATAC
Source organism: Cherax quadricarinatus (assembly GCF_038502225.1). Classification (NCBI taxonomy): domain Eukaryota; kingdom Metazoa; phylum Arthropoda; class Malacostraca; order Decapoda; family Parastacidae; genus Cherax; species Cherax quadricarinatus. Next base: position 52,489 of record NW_027197807.1, read on the forward strand.
ATTCATATATCTGAGAGTACATGTGCCCTGTGGGCAGACGTGTCTGTGGACGATGATATGGATTGTTAATAGACGAAGGGAAGAAAGCAACATGGTTACAGGAGTGTTGGTGGTAGGAAACTATTATTATATCATTACATTTTTGGGGAAACACTGGACCCCTAGAAGGTCATACCTCCCCTTTCCCCACTCTCGGACCTTTGAAAGGTATGTAAAGAAATAAGTGAGTCAGTGAGTACAAAAACAAAAAGGTTGTGTCAGCATTTCGAACGAGTGCGACGCATGATCTCTGAATGTCTTGGCGAGGAAACTGGAGACAGTAGATGACTGTAGTCTGAGAGCAATGTACAGTGTGAATATTATGTATAGGGATAAAGGACTGAAGGACTTAGAAGACGGTGTAATGATATAAAAGATATAATTCATGGAGATTATTTTTTTCCTTAGAGAGACAGCTTAATTACTGAGAAAGAATGGCGTTGGAAAAGCTTAATATTAAAAAGACAGGGCGCACAAGGAGCTTTAATTGATGCAACATTTCACTCTGTGTGGAGCTTTATCAAGTCTTGACAAAGCTCTACACAGAGACACGTTGTCCCCGTGCCCCTTTTCTTCGTATTGTAGGCAGTACACAGCTTCGGACTCATCCACGCTAAATTTAGCAATCTGCTGTCATTGTGCACTTCCTCATACCTGATACACTTAATGATGTTCTTTGTCTTAAAACATAAATTACATGTTACTAACTCTTTATAAAGATGATTCGGTTAAACGTCTCTTAGGTCTCATTCACCCCCTGGCACTCCGAGTACAGAGTTCTGTGTTAGTGAGAGACAGATGCGGTTTTGTGGAACCTCTGATGACGTTTCGCCCACACGGTGAAATATTATCAGGTCACTTGATAATGTCTACTGTGTTTACACGTTACAAGGTAAACACTTTCTACAAACGAGTCACGAGAGGTTTTTTAAATCAGTCGGGACTTCAACATAATTTTCATTTTTAAAGAGAATCTTCAGCATTCAGTTGTTTGAAAATTTTGGTCGAGTGTTGGTGAGAGAAATTTTCATTATTCGAACAAGCACTTTCTCTTGTTTATGTTCATTTCCAGGAGATATTTCATATTAAAAAAGAAGGTTCTACTTAGCTATCTCGAAGAAATCGATGGCAATACAATGGTACACTGTAAGGGGCAGTATGTAAATAAGCCACATTGTGGATAATGGCATACTGTTGTGAAGACGTTTCGTTTACTAGGGACTTTAATCAATTCACGGGAATTGATAGTTAGTCAAAACGTCTTAATAAATTTCCATAACCCGCATTGTGTCTTCTTTACAAACAAAGTGGATATGGGAGACTTAATGCAATAGCAAAAATTTTGTTAACCTCGGCATTACAATCTAGAGTCATACACTCAATGCATCTCTTTCAGCAACTTTTCACTTGTCCTTGTTTTCTTACGTGTGTAAAATTATGAAAGGTTGTAAAATTATAAGAAAAAATCATAGCTTTAGGTCACGTTAGATTAGGCTAGGTAGGATAATTTGGCTGAGTTAGATTAGCCTAGTAAGATTAGGATAGGCGATATAAGCCTATTAAAATTTACTGAACCACAAATACGTAAATATACTTGAAAACTACAGTGAAACATGATGCAGTGCAGCGCTTGCGCAATACCAGAATGAGGATGAATTGCCTCCCATGACGTAAGAATATTTCCTGGTGACAGTGTTTGCTGGTAGTTCCCAAACCACTATCGTGGTGCCTCTCAGAGTGGGTAGCTCAACAATAGGCAATCAAGAAGCAATATATCTCACAAGTTCAATATACCAAGAGACGGGGGGGGGGGGGGTATCTCTCTCAGTGTATATTTACACTGAGTTTGTACTTTAATCCCCATATCAGGGATTAAAATATCTTTGGTGAAGAGCAGGTTTCATGCAGGCTAAGTTAACCCTTGAGCAGTAGATATTCTTAAAACCCAGTAAACCAACCAACCGACCCTCATGTAGAGGGGATTAAACCAGATAAACAGTCCAGAAATCTGACGTAT
>NW_027197808.1:0-54532 GCF_038502225.1 Cherax quadricarinatus
TCCATTGTTCAGTCTGAAACTGAGCGTGGAAAGGTAGTGAAGAACGTGTCGATCGTTTCTGAGAAGAACGAGAAGGTGGAGAAGTATCATCAGCAGGTAATTGTCGTTGGCGTTTAGGCGTGGGACCAGAGTTGGTCCGACGTGGAATGGGTCGGCGATTTGAAAATTGCCGCACCGTAGAGGGAGAGGCCGGAAGCATAGTCAGAGGAGAGCGAAGGTCCGATAAATCGAAGGAGTCAGTCGAGGCCTCAGTACCTGAAGCGGGTGAGGAAACAGCACTGGCAAGAGGTACAGAGGCATGAGGAGTGTCTGAAGAGTGGTCCAAAGATGAGGCAGGGTCAGAACGGGGTGCGGTATCAAGAAGGGGCCCGGGGGTAGGAGGTTCATGGACTAGGGCTGCCATGGTTAGGTTACTTCTTTCTTTTTGTTTTTAAGAAAAAAAAAGAAAGAAGAAAAGAAAATAAAAATAAAAAAAAGAATAAAAAAAGGGGGGACCAGGGAGGGATAGTTCCTAGGAGGAATGAAAGGGCCAGAAATCTCCCTCCGCGCCCAAGAGGACCTCAGCACCGCAAGTAGCGCAGATGCAGCATGGAACCCGTGCCATACCCTACCCATCATGCTAGTAAACTAACAATCCGGGATAGCAACCTCACATCTGCCGAGCTACCTCGGTGGACAAAAGAGAGGGTGGCCGGATATCCGCCACAAAGCATACCTCCTTCGGCCACCACCCCCGGAATCCGAAAGGTGGCTTCCAGAGATACACCCGTCGCCCGAAAGACACCCAAAGCTACTCCGGGATACCGGAGAGGGATCGGGACATCCCCAGGCGATCCAGATTCCACGGCAAACTACGCCACCGCCAAGAACCTCAACGGAATGGGATGGACCCCGGTATCCTTTCCCCTACCTAGGAACTAGTGCGCCTGTGGGAGAAATCCCAAAGGCCAAAAAGAGGAAGGGCAAAAGGGAGGGGTGGGGAGGAGGAGGAGGAAAGGAAAAAGGGGAGGATGGGGAGGATGGGATAGGGGAGGGGAGATTGGGGGGTAATTAGGTTCGGTCTGAGGAAGAAGACCGACAGGTCTAATTCCTCAGACCAAGAGCCTCTTCACCACGCCAAGGAGCCCCCCTTGAAGAGGCTCCCTACAGTAGATGGCAGCCTGGTGCCATTTTCATTAACTTTTACTTTTTCTGTTACCAAGGGTGAAGCACAAAACCCACAGAGGTCATAGTGTGCCTGGGAAATGGGAGGTAATTATATTATAATCAAAATGAAGCGCTAAGCCACAAGGGCTATACAGTGCTAGTTATAATCATAACTAAGAGCTAAATCTACAAGGGTCAATGAGAGGCAGGCCAATTCAATCCAAGAGAGGATTATTACAATTAAGGGGGAGCGCTAAACTCATAGAATTATACAGCGCATGTAGGGGGGAGGACTGAAGGTATTCAGGCTCAATTCAGGGAACTGGAGCACAGATCCAATTCCCTAGATCAAGAGCCCCTCACCAGCATCAAGGAACCTTCCTTGAGAGGATCTAAGAGAGGAAAAAGTCCAATTCCATGCATCAAGTGCCCAACACTAGCATCAACTTCAGTAGACGCAGGAAAGTGGTCGAGAAAGAGACACGAGCAAATGTGAATATCTAGAAAATATTTGTGTTCTGGGACTATGATCCTAACAAACACAGGTTTGAGAACAACACATACTGGCAAGAAAGGTGATGACATGACAGTGAGGTAAGAGACAGCATCAGGTAACCTATGAAGTCAAGTGACAACCACATAATGTAGTGGACAGGTCTAAGGTTGTGTTTGATATAAGGACACAAGTGCAACTAATGCAACATTTTATTGTAGCAACAATTCACTCTGCAGGAACTTTGTTAAGACATTACAAACAAGGACACAGAGTATATATAGGTATAGTGTGAGGTGCAAAGCATAATACAATCATTGTAGGTAATAGCAGTAGTATTCATGGTAGTAATAGTACTACAACTACTACCACCGCCTACAATGATTATATTATGCTTTGCACCTCACAATATACCTATAAATACTCTCTGTGTTCATGTATTGTTTGTAATGGGTTTGACAAAGCTCCTGGAGAGCAAAACGTTGCTACAATAAAATGTCACATTAATGGCACTTGTGTCCATTTATCTAACATACTGTTGGTAATTCTACCATCAATACTACATCTAAAGATGTGTCCTGTGATGACTTTCAATGTCAAAAATGCCTGGAAGCCTCATTAATTATTCACTAAAATTGAATAAAAAAAAGTTGGAAATTATATGGTGGTTGTGGGGATTATCTCCCCCTGGGCTCGGTCACAGACCAGGCCTCCTAGGCTCCCCCTGGGCTCGGTCACAGACCAGACACCAGGCCTCCTAGGCTCCCCCTGGGCTCAGTCACAGACCAGACATCAGGCCTCCTAGGCTCCCCCTGGGCTTGGTCACAGACCAGGCCTTCTAGGCTCCCCCTGGGCTCAGTCACAGACCAGGCCTCCTAGGCTCCCCCTGGGCTTGGTCACAGACCAGGCCTCCTAGGCTCCCCTGGGCTCGGTCACAGACCAGGCCTCCTAGGCTCCCCCTGGGCTTGGTCACAGACCAGGCCTTCTAGGCTCCCCCTGGGCTTGGTCACAGACCAGGCCTCCTAGGCTCCCCCTGGGCTCAGTCACAGACCAGGCCTCCTAGGCTCCCCCTGGGCTTGGTCACAGACCAGGCTCCCCCTGGGCTCGGTCACAGACCATGCCTCCTAGGCTCCCCCTGGGCTCGGTCACAGACCATGCCTCCTAGGCTCCCCGTGGGCTCGGTCACACACCAGGCCTCCTAGGCTCCCCCTGGGCTCAGTCACAGACCAGGCCTCCTAGGCTCCCCCTGGGCTCGGTCACAGACCATGCCTCCTAGGCTCCCCCTGGGCTTGGTCACAGACCATGCCTCCTAGGCTTCCCCTGGGCTCGGTCACAGACCAGGCCTCCTAGGCTCCCCCTGGGCTCGGTCACAGACCATGCCTCCTAGGCTCCCCCTGGGCTCGGGCCTCCTAGGCTAGGCTCCCCCTGGGCTCGGTCACAGACCAGGCCTCCTAGGCTCCCCCTGGGCTCGGTCACAGACCATGCCTCCTAGGCTCCCCCTGGGCTCGGTCACAGACCAGGCCTCCTAGGCTCCCCCTGGGCTCGGTCACAGACCAGGCCTCCTAGGCTCCCCCTGGGCTCGGTCACAGACCAGGCCTCCTAGGCTCCCCCTGGGCTCGGTCACAGACCAGGCCTCTTAGGTAGGAAAGGAAATATTACAGGATTAAGAACTATGTATTACAAAACACCAAGGAAAGTAATATAGGAAAGCCCTGTGTTTTCTGCTCCCTCTTTACTGCTCTCAATTTTTCAGCAGTTTTCAATTTAGTTATTGTTTGGTGCTTTTTCTGCTGCTTTGCACAACAGTTGTGTCAGGGAAGAGTTACCGGTGTCATGTTTTAAGTATTATATGTATTTTGTATTTATTTTACTTTTGTATGTGATTTTTTTATGCCAAGCTGTACTGAGCACTTAATATATTATAGTGTAAACATGTTATCGGGCATTTCGGACCCTTTCGATATTGAAAAAAAAAACTTTTCCACTCGCCAACAACTATCACTTATCAGCGAGGGTCAGGAACATAACAGCTATGAAAACAGGGACCTCCTGTAATAATAATGTCAAACTAAGCATTAAACCTGGACCAAGGAAAGTAAAGATGTGTGTGTGTGTGTGTGCATAGTGAATAAAAGTCGAGGTTTGTAACATTTATACTGAAAAGATGTCCACCCAGTGGACTCATACGAGGGTGCTGTGGAACTGCAGCACCCACTATTTTCACTCAGTATTATCGCTAACATTAAATATGTCTTTTTTTTTTTTTCCTTTAAATCTTTCTTTATACTTGTACATTATATAATCAAAGAGTTAAAGAAAATAGGGGGTGCTGCAGAACCCCCGCATGAGCCACCTCTGCTTAAATTCCTTTCCACGTCCACTGCTCAGTAACCTACACTGACACTACTGTCAGTGACAGTAGTGTCAGTTATGTGTTTATTAACTACATGCAGTTGTGATGAATGGTTTAGAAAACCGACAAGTTGAAGAATTGAGACACTTATGTTTTCTAATGGTAGTTTTGAAGGTGATGAATGTGTCTGCAGTTCTAGAGTTTTCAGGTAGTGTTTTCCAGATTTTAAGGCCTTTGACATACACTGAATTTTTGTAAAGGTTTAGTCGGACACGGGGAATGTCATAGAGATGTTTGTGTCTGGTGTTATGCCTGTGGGTCCTGTCACAACTATCAAGAAAGGGTTTTAGGTCAAGGTTAATATTGGAATTTAAGGTCCTGTAGATTTAGATTGCACAGTAGTAAATGTGGATGTTCTGAACAGGGAGTAAGTTTAGATCTATGAAGAGTGGGGGGAAGGGGTGTTGCCAGGGATGGGACTGACTGACTGACTGACTATAGTGACTTGACTTACTGACTGGACTAAGTGACTTACTGACTTGACTAACTATAGTTAGTGAGTACTGACCGACTAAGGGTCAATGAGAAATGAGATGCTTGATACTGAGATGCTTTGCCGTTTCCACGACTAAACTTCCGGTACAGCTTACAATACTGACTGGTTGGAGAGCTGGTCATAAGTCTGAGTGATCTTTAAACAGGTAGGTTGTTATATGAGGAGTACCTGTATTATATAACTTTAACATTGTTACTCATAAAGACCACAATACAAAAAAATAAAAAAATAAAAAGTCACGAAAAATGGAATATAAAACTAATAAAAAACTGCCAAAGATTTATATCATTATATGAGCACTTTCAAATGCAGTGAAACCTCGGCTTATGAACTTAATCCATTCCGTGACCTTGTTCGTATCCTGATTTGTTCGTATGCTGAGTCAGTTTTCTTCATTTAAATTAACTGAAAAGCCATTAATCCTTTCCAGTGGAATTCCTGCTCTCAGAGAGAGGAAAAATACACTTAAATATAGAGCTAATATCAACTCTACAGCTTATTTATCTATCACAATTGCTCTAATATGACATAATAAACAATATAAATAACATAGAAACCTGATATATACTCTAGAATAAAATATGTCATTATGTGACAAGTGGAGGCGGCTATAACTGCTCCCGCATTGTTGTGGTATTCACTGCCACCTAGTGACGGCCTTTTGAAGCCGTCTATTATTGTATTATTATTATAGTACATTATTATTATATACGTATTATTATTATATTGATTCAGGCTTAATTTAGGGAACTGGAACACAGATCCAATTCCATAGATCAAGAGCCCCTCACCATGTACGTACTACTACTACTACTACTACTACTACTAATAATAATAATAATAATAAAAGGCTGCCAGTAGTTGGCACCACCATCAGCAAAACATTGGTAACCACTACTTTTCACCTGTCTAGACTTAAGTAGTCTATAAGTATTAGGTTAAGTCTGCCTGAAATGCCTCGGCATGATAGTGGCTTTCTTTGCTCCAATCATGTTATATGTAAACACACATTGCAACCTTTGCAAAGAAATAACTATTTTATTTATTTATTTATTTAAGGAACCTCCCTTGAGGAGGAAGTACACACCTTCAAATTTTGTTCATATCCAGAAGCAAAAAATCGACTGAATGACGGTTCGTATCCTGAAAAGTTCGCATGGTGGGGCATTCATAAGCCGAGGTTCCATTGTATAAGGAAAATGATTAATCATTTCCCATGAAAAAAATCCTATTGTTATTGGCATATTATACAATGATGGGGTTGTAAAAATAATTTAAACACTGCTTAATACTAAAATATGTAAATACAAAAGAATTAGATGAAATAAATGCAAATTTAACCTCACTTTATTTTGCTGAAAAGAGTCGAGTGCCTACCAGGATAGTGCTGAGAAGGGAGGAGGAAATGTTATTGTTTGGAAGGAGAGTCCCCTTCTCTTTTCCCTATTTCGACCTGGTTGAAGCTCACCAAAGAACTTTGCTTCTGCCTTCTCCTCAGGATGTTTTGGAAATGTGACATAGTCTGGTCATTCCATTATTATTATTATTATTATTATTATAATGACAGGAGCGCTAAACCCATAGGATTATACAGCGCATGTGGGGGGATGGAAGGTATTCAGGCTCAATTCAGGGAACTGGAGCACAGATCCAATTCCCTAGATCAAGAGCCCCTCACCAGCATCAAGGAACCTCCCTTGAGGGGTGTGATATTTCCAGACACTGCTATTATGGCTTGTTTGGGATTTGTTGGGGTGGTACTGCTCTGCAAAGTTTTTGACGTCCATCTATTTGGCAAAGATTTCCTTGATTAATGAAGTAGGTACTTCCTCTATCTCCTCTTCTGAGCCTGAAGAGAGTGCATCCATCTTAGACTTGTGCTCCTCCTTCTCAAGTTCCTGTAACTCCTCAGTGGTCAGCTCTTCCCTGTGCTCCTCCACTAACTCCTCCACATCACCATCACACATCCAGACTCATGGACCTGCCCAGAGAGACAATGTCCTCCGCTGTACCATTTCCTTCATTGCTTGGTTCTTCTCATTAACTTTCTTAGAACTCATGGTTAATGAATTTACTAAAAATTTATACGACAAAACACAAAATCACATAAAAATTCGCAGTTACAGTGCGGGTTGTTACAGTATGCAAACCTAAGTAATGTATATTAGAGGTGTGTACGCATTAGATGAATTAAATGTGGGCAGTCCTGGCTTTGTAAACAAGGGTAGCACACGATGTCATGACTCATTTTGACCCATATAAGTTCTAGCACGCGAGTCATATTCCAAAGAAAGGTCACATACCAAGCAAAAATTTTCGTGTCCAAACAGGATGTATACCAAGTTGGACATATTCCAAAGCAGATGTATACTGAGGTACCAGTGTATCTGTTAATGGTATCATAAGTTCTAATAAAAAAAATATTAATAAATATTACATTGTACACTACTACGTAATTGTTATGACAAATCACAAAACACTTACCTTGGTCATCAAAACTCATAAACCTGCTAACATAAACAATACATGTCTACTGACTGCGAGCAGAGACGATTATTGATAGTGAGATAGAACACTAGGCCAAAAGTTACGTGATAATGGTGTTGACATTGGGACGTGCCATTGTCGTGTTGACTTCAGTCGTTGTTGATATAGTGTTGCCACCCACTGGAATCCTTACCTGTTTTACATTATTACCAACTTAAGAAATGGTGCCTACAAATTAAAATTTTATTACAGAAACTAAAAATTATTTGTTTGAAAAAATATAACTTTCATAATATGCCTTGCTTATTAAATAAATTTGGTGCAACTGAGCATTCATTACCACTGAGATTTTCATTTTGACCTCATCTGGGTAAATTACATAAATAAATATACATACATTTATTAACCAAATTCTAATAATCACTGTCTATGATATTTCTCTATGCAACAATTTGAATTTTTGTGCAAACTGTACTGGTAAAAAAGAAAATAGGGACTCTGGCTACAGTTAAAAACTACATATCTAATAATTACTCTAAGTGCAATTATCAATAAGAAAGCATATTAGCAAGAGATGCGATGACACCCCAATTTTTACAAATTTTGTTTTAACACGTCGGTCGTCTTCCACCGAGGCAAGGTGACCCAAAGAAGAAAACACTTTCACCATCATTCACACATATCACTGTCTTTGCTGAGGTGCCCACATATGACAGTTTAGATGTCACTCCAAACAGCCAATATCCCAAACCCCTCCTTTAAGTTGACTGGATAAATATTTACTTAGATATGGCCAAAAAGGAAGCAAGGGGCTAGTAACTCTTTCTCTTCTATAAATTACTAAATGTAAAAAGAAGAAAAACTTAGAATTTTTTTTTTCGAGTCACCCTGCCTCAGTGGGAGATGACCAGTAATTTTTTTTAACACATCAGCTGTTTTCCACCAAGTTCGGGTAACCCGAAAAATAAGAAACAATTTCGTCATCACTGACTACACTGTCTTACCAATGGCATGCCAATATGACCAGTATGTTGATAAAGAAAAACATGTAAAATTCCTATGATTTGCAGCTTCATGATTCATGAACCTTTAGTCTTGTCCCTCTCTAAGGCTATTAACCCTTAAATGGTCCAAACGTATATATATATGTTCACTCGCGCAGCGCTCCGAATATTTTTAAAAAACAAAAAAAAAAGTTTTTTTTATAGAAAAAAGAGCACATTTTTTTAAGTATTTTAGAATAAAAAAAATAATTTAGGGTCAGTACTTACCGAGATATGAAGGCTGAGAAGTTGGCACTGGATGCTCAGGTGACAGCAACATGGAGTCCTGCCGCTTGCAGAAGTGTTGCTGATATACCTTTTTTTTATTTTTCATATTATTTTATATAATTTTTATGTTCTGATAATTACAATTTGTAGTAGTTCTTGTCTTTTATAACCAATCTTTGTTCTGACACTAGTATTAGGTACTGAAATTGTACTCAAATTGTCACAAACACAGTGACAGGTGGACATTTACACCTGCCTTGGTCATTTAATATTGTCTTGGAATATATACAAAGTATTTATATGTCCCAGCAATGTTTTGTATATGTGGAAGTATATAATAACAATGAGGAGGAGGAGGAGGAGGAGGAGGAGGAGGAGGAGGAGATGGAGGAGGAGGAGATGGAGGAGGAGGAGATGGAGGAGGAGGAGATGGAGGAGGAGGAGATGGAGGAGGAGATGGAGGAGGAGGAGGAGGAGGAGGAGGAAAAGGAGGAGGAGGAGGAGGAGGAGGAGGAGGAGGAGGAAGAGGAGGAGATGGAGGAGGAGGAGATGGAGGAGGAGGAGATGGAGGAGGAGATGGAGGAGGAGGAGATGGAGGAGTAGTTGGAGGAGGAGATGGAGGAGGAGGAGGAGATGGAGGAGGAGGAAGAGGAGGAGGAGATGGAGGAGGAGATGGAGGAGGAGGAGATGGAGGAGGAGGAGGATGAGGATGAGGATGATGATGGAGGAGGAGGAGGAGGAGGAGATGGAGGAGGAGGAGATGGAGGAGGAGGAGGAGATGGAGGAGGAGGAGATGGAGGAGGAGGAGATGGAGGAGGAGGAGATGGAGGAGGAGGAGGAGATGGAGGAGGAGGAGATGGAGGAGGAGAAGGAGGAGAAGGAGGAGGAGGAGGAGATGGAGGAGGAGGAGATGGAGGAGGAGATGGAGGAGGAGGAGGAGATGGAGGAGGAGGAGGAGATGGAGGAGGAGGAGATGGAGGAGGAGGAGATGGAGGAGGAGGAGATGGAGGAGGAGGAGATGGAGGAGGAGGAGATGGAGGAGGAGGAGGAGGAGGAGGAGGAGGAGGAGGAGACATAATAATAATAATAGGTAATACTAAGTTGCCTTGAAGCATGAAAAACAAAGTCCACATGATAAGATGAGATAAAAACTGATTGGTGCTATTATTTAATAAATGTATGGAAGAGGGTAAGGTACGTAGGGATTGGCAGAGAGCATGCATAGTTCCTTTGTATAAAGGCAAAGGGGACAAAAGAGAGTGCAAAAATTATAGGGGGACAAGTCTGTTGAGTATACCTGGTAAAGTGTATGGTAGAGTTATTATTGAAAGAATTAAGAATAAGATGGAGAATAGGATAGCAGATGAACAAGGAGGCTTTAGGAAAGGTAGGGGGTGTGTGGACCAGGTGTTTACAGTGAAACATATAAGTGAACAGTATTTAGATAAGGCTAAAGAGGTCTTTGTGGCATTTATGGATTTGGAAAAGGCGTATGACAGGGTGGATAGGGGGACAATGTGGCAGATGTTGCAGGTGTATGGTGTAGGAGGTAGGTTACTGAAAGCAGTGAAGAGTTTTTACGAGGATAGTGAGGCTCAAGTTAGAGTATGTAGGAAAGAGGGAAATTATTTCCCAGTAAAAGTAGGCCTTATACAAGGATGTGTGATGTCACCATGGTTGTTTAATATATTTATAGATGGGGTTGTAAGAGAAGTAAATGCGAGGGTCTTGGCAAGAGGCGTGGAGTTAAAAGATAAAGAATCAGACATAAAGTGGGAGTTGTCACAGTTGCTCTTTGCTGATGACACTGTGCTCTTGGGAGATTCTGAAGAGAAGTTGCAGAGGTTGCTAGATGAATTTGGTAGGGTATGCAAAAGAAGAAAATTAAAAGTGAATAAAGGAAAGAGTAAGATTATGAGGATAACAAAAAGATTAGGTGATGAAAGATTGGATATCAGATTGGAGGGAGAGAGTATGGAGGAGGTGAATGTATTCAGATATTTGGGAGTGGACGTGTCAGCAGATGGGTCTATGAAAGATGAGGTGAATCATAGAATTCATGAGGGGAAAAGGGTGAGTGGTGCACTTAGGAGTCTGTGGAGACAAAGAACTTTGTCCTTGGAGGCAAAGAGGGGAATGTATGAGAGTATAGTTTTACCAACGCTCTTGTATGGGTGTGAAGCATGGGTGATGAATGTTGCAGCGAGGAGAAGGCTGGAGGCAGTGGAGATGTCATGCCTGAGGGCAATGTGTGGTGTGAATGTAATGCAGAGAATTCGTAGTTTGGAAGTTAGGAGGAGGTGCGGGATTACCAAAACTGTTGTCCAGAGGGCTGAGGAAGGGTTGTTGAGGTGGTTCGGACATGTAGAGAGAATGGAGCGAAACAGAATGACTTCAAGAGTGTATCAGTCTGTAGTGGAAGGAAGGCGGGGTAGGGGTCGGCCTAGGAAAGGTTGGAGGGAGGGGGTAAAGAAGGTTTTGTGTGCGAGGGGCTTGGACTTCCAGCAGGCATGCGTGAGCGTGTTTGATAGGAGTGAATGGAGACAAATGGTTTTTAATACTTGACGTGCTGTTGCAGTGTGAGCAAAGTAACATTTATGAAGGGGTTCAGGGAAACCGGCAGGCCGGACTTGAGTCCTGTCTGAAGGAGAGGTGTTAATGTTGCAGTTTAAAAACTGTAGTGTAAAGCACCCTTCTGGCAAGACAGTGATGGAGTGAATGATGGTGAAAGTTTTTCTTTTTCGGGCCACTCTGCCTTGGTGGGAATCAGCCAGTGTGATAATAAAAAAAATAAAAAAAAAAATGATAAGAAGTGGGGGAGGGTGCAGCTGATAAGAAAAGATTAGAGGTGATATTTGATGAGCACTGCCCTCACTTTGTTTTGGCTGGTACACAAAAATGTCTTTCTGTCTATTTGTCTCTGTCAAGCTCCGACTATCTGTCTAGCTCTCTGTCTCAGAGAGAGCCACAAAACTGCGTCATCACGTTTACTCACATCTTCAAGCAGAGTATAGCACTTTGACTGGATTTTTTGGGTTATCCTAGGTAATTTACACTATGTATACTTGTATTTATGTGTACCTGTGAGACAGAGATAGACAGACAGATAGAAAGAGAGACAGATTGAAAGAGATACAGAGACAGATAGACAAAGACAGACACAGATAGACAGATAGAGGTAGACAGAGACAGAGGTAGACAGAGACAGAGATAGACAGACAGACAGAGGAAGACAGAGATAGACAGACCCTAAACTTGGGGTTAACATCACTTTCCTCTTAAAAGAGGAGTGTTAATATGACACTACATCAGTGAATCTTTGGTGTTTGCTGCACTGTTTGCTTTAGCTGGCACTCAGTTTAACTGGCGCTACCACAAGGTACTAAGTGATCCCAGATTTTTTTAATACCACGCACACTGAGTGTTAGGACCCATTCTATGCTGACAAGACATCTCAGGCCGATTGTGCCAAATTTGAAGGCAGGAAAAATAAAACGTATATATACGTTTGGGGCACTACACGTAAGAACGTATATATACGTTTGGACCGTTTAAGGGTTAATTGAGGTCGACTATATTTCACTACAATGTGTCTACATCAGGGGCTACCAAACCCAGGGTTGTGACCCAATGTAAAATTGATGGAGATTCAGTGATTGTTTGGTTTGATATTCTATATATCTACCACAATTTCCTGAGTTGCTAGGTAATTACCTCCATCATTTACAATGCAAAGAAAATGTGAATGGATTGTGGAGAAATAAATTTGAGAACTAGTAATCAAAAACACCTTCAACCCTCCTGATGACTATTAAATCTTAAGCTTTAAATGTGCATCAATCTGTGATTGTCTTTCCATGAGTCTTATGTTTTTTTCTTCTTGTTGAGGGTTACAAGGGCCACTCACAGCTTTCACTTATCAAGCTCTGCTTCTTAACCCTTTGACTGTCGCAACCCTCAATCCTGAGGTGTCTCCTGGTGTCGCAAAATTTAAAAAAAAAAAAAATATTTTTTTTATGAAATGATAGAGAATCTTTTCCCGATTGTAATGACACCAAAAAAACGAAATTTGATGGAAAACTGACGGAATTATGCTCTCGTGAAGTTAGCGACCTCGGCGCTGTTTACAAATCTGCGATTTCGCCCACTTTGAGCCCTATTTTCGGCTAATTCCATTGTTCCAGTTGCCCAAACTCATAGCTATCTCTTTAGAACTCCATTTTTTCTATCGATTGAGTACAAGAAACTGCCCATTTACCGATTTGAACTACCTAATAATGTGGTCAGAAATTTGCAATTTGGCCAATTTCACAAAAACTAAAAAATATGACAATTTCAAAATAAGGTCCAGAATGAACAATGCAGACATTCCTGGCTCTAAAATAAGATTTTCTTTGCTCATCAGTCATGTCTCCAGGCCCCTCTGATATTACTCTTGCTTTCTATTTTGAATTTTTATTCAAACAAAAAATAGAAGACTTACTATTATGCAGACTACTGCAATACTGTAATAATTGTATAAATAACATCAACCCATTCATGACTGCATATCAGAATGGCTAGTTGGACATTTATTGGACAATGGCATCATTTGTTTATTTTTGAACATTGGCAAAAATCAAACATTCCCCCTACTTTGAGCTCCATTTCTAGGTTCTTTTTATAGTAAAATCAATCAAAATCACATCTATTTCTATAATATGTTTTCCATTCTATCAAACGAGACCAAGAAAACGAGAATACAACCATAAATACTATACAAAAATAGACCACAAAGTCGGCATTTTAATTAAAAAAAACGGTCGGAGTTTTTTTTTTCTCATTATGCACTGCGTGCTCCAGGATTTTTTTTATATGGTGCACACTGACCACACATACTTATTCTCTCACTTGTGGGCCTACCAGCTTTCTCCTGTTTGATTTGAAGCCGCTAGAATTTATGAGTATATATACGTCAAACACGGTACCTTGTAAGACGTATATATACGGCCGCGACAGTCAAAGGGTTAATGTACAGAGAAGAAATAATACCCAAAGTTGGGCAATGACAGGAAAGGAAACAGGACTTTCCTTTGCATATAGAAACAGGAACAAAATATTCCAAGTCAGGTCAGATGGAGCCCATACCAAAGCCCCAGCAGAGTGGGAGACCTACTCCCTCACCTGAGTTCAGTAGCTTACCTCTTGCCAAAACTTGTGAAACATGCATAAAGTGGAAAAATGAAGTTGATGAATGGTGCCAGCTGGCCCAGTGGATAACGCATCTGTCTGGAGTTTTATGAATCTCTGACTGCGGGTTCAAGCCCCACCTGTGGTATGGTTTGTTTGCAATTGTGTCACTATGATTTCGTGAGCCCCTATAATAATGTGCCCACTGGGTATAATAAGGTGAGGACAAGTGTCCCATATAGAATGGGAGAAATTTGTCACTGATGTGAGATCACAACACCCCCATACCAAGGCTGGTACTGAAGTCGTATCTTATTTCTCTCTGGTGTATGAAAAAGTACAATGTGTACTTTTTCAAATTTAAACAAACATTTGTCAATGCATACCTCTATGATCATCTTCCCGTGAGTCTTATTTCTCTCACGGTGGTTTGCGTTCTTCTGAATCTGTTGTAGTACATGCTCTTGGCAGGTCCTGTACTCCAGGGCAAAACTCACTTATTGTTGAGCACACTTGTTGAACCTTAATGTCCTGGGCTAAGTGTAGCGGTGAAACCAACCACACTAGAAACAGATGAAATCTGTAAACAAACATTTTGCTGCACCAAAGTTAGAAAAATTACATTAACCAAAGCTTTGTTATACTTCATTAATCTATCAAGAAAGACCGACAGAGCGAGACTGTGAAAGAGTAAATAATTCTTTATTAAAACTGGTTAATTTACTTACATAAAGGTGTTCATGTTGTAATATTGTTGACATTGTAAAACAGAAACATTCTATTATTCCTGGGTCACCAATGATTCAAAGAAAGCACATTCACCAACATTCACTCAACTGTCATCTTTCCAGAAGTGCTGACATTACAGAGTATATACTCTGACTGCAACATCTCCACCCCTCCAGAGTGCAGACACTGCCCTTTCCACCTCCAGGACTCAAGTCCAGCTCACTGGTTTCCCTGAATAACTTCATAAAAATTTATGCAGAAAAAGCCACATGGGGATGGAAATCTTTAGCTCAAGATTTTTCAGTCTTGTTATGCAATATTGCAAAACTAGCAACAGATAGTAGGGGAAAAATTCTCTGAGGGGAAGCAGAAGTAAAGTGCCAGGTCACGTCACAGTGACTTATTCTGCACTGTTAACATCATCTGTTTGTCATTGTATTTCATAAAATTTTGTATTATTAAAAATCCTTATTGATATCTAAAAATCTGACCGTCTTGATATTTTCTTATAATGGTGCTAGACATTCAATACTGCTTCTGTGTTCCTTACCCAGTCATCAGTCATCACTTACCCAGTCATCACTCGCTGATAAATAATTTCCAGAACAAATGTACACTCTGCACAGTCTGCTACAAACTCTGACATTCTGAAACACAAAGATGAAAAAGTTAGTGTTCATCTGTCTCCCACTCAGCAGAGGCTCACACTCCAACAGCACGTCAAGTATTAAAAACCATTTATCTCAATTCACTCCTATCAAATATGCTCATGCATGCTTGCTGGAAGTCTAAGCCCCTCACACACAAAACCTCCTTTACCCCCTCTCTCCAACCATACTATTCCTAGGCCGATCCCTACCCTGCCTTCCCTCCACAACAGATTTATACACTCTTGAAGTCATTCTGTTATGTTCCATTCTCTCTACATTTCCAAACCACCTCAACAACCCTTCCTCAGCCTTCTGGACAACAGTTTTGGCAATCCCGCACCTCCTCCTAACTTCCAAACTACGAATTCTCTGCATTATATTCACACCACACATTGCCCTCAGACATGACATCTCCACTGCCTCCAGCCTTCTCCTCGCTGCAACATTCATCACCCATGCTTCACACTGCCTCCAGCCTTCTCCTCGCTGCAACATTCATCACCCATGCTTCACACTCATATAAGTGTGTTGGTAAAACTATACTCTTATACATTCCACTCTTTGCTTCCAAGGACAAAGTTCTTTGTCTATCTTTGTTTATTACTTAACATGAATTAAACATTTTATGGAATAATGTTAAAAAATAACACATAAATAACCATTTAAGTAACATTTATGAAGGGATTCAGGGAAATCGGCAGGCCGGACTTAATTCCTGGAGATGGGAAGTACAGTGCCGGCACTCTGAAGGAGGGGTGTTAATGTTGCAGTTTTATAACTGTAGTGTAAGCATGCCTCTGGCAAGACAGTGATGGAGTGAATGTTGATGAAAGTACTCTACTGTACACCTAATATAGCACTGTACACACAATGTACAATTATGTTACAATAAACATTAAAAATTAAGGAATCAGAAGTACAGTTTAGCAAGTGAATTTTGTCTATTATTTTAAATCTCTTTATATTTAGTGTCCACCAGCACTGTTTAGGCTGACAGTACAGATGCAGAGTGAGTTCTTATTATGGAGTTAATCTTTATCAAGTTATATTCAACCAAGGTTTGTTATGAACCAGGTCTCTTTCTGCCATACTTGTAGGCATTACCTACAATGTGGAAAAAGACATTTATGTACAGTCCAGGACACTTGGAAACACACTGGTAATCATTAAGTTTCCCGTAGCTCAATTCGTAGTGCACTCAACTCACACACTGAGGTCCGGGGGTCGATCCCTGGTACAGGTGGAAACATCAGGACATGTTTCCTAAGACACCTGTTGTTCATGTTCACCTAGCAGCAAAATAGGCACCTAAGTATTAGTCAACTGGTGTGGGTCACATCCTGGGACAAAAGTGACTTAATATGCCCAAAATGCTCTGCATAACAAAGGGATTTCTATATACATAGTAGTATGTCAGTGATGTTAGCTATGGTCTGTATGTCTTGTACATGTATTTGTAGAAATAAAGATTATTATTATTATTATTCATTCAACAGGTGTCTATGTATAGTCCATAACACTTGTAGACACACTGGTAATCATTCATTCAACAGCTGTCTTGCAAGTGTACAGACACCACAGTTTAAATGAACCCCTGAACTGCAACATCCCCACTTACTGTCCTGGTAAATATCCCAACCTGGGTCTTAATCCACTACTGTCCCACTCACTGGTTCACTGGAACACACTACTGTCCCACTCACTGGTTCACTGGAACACACTGCAAGGAAACACAAACTGCTTAATAAAACCTCAGTTTATGCAGTGTTTCACTAACACAAATACTATGACAATGAACAAGATATTACAAGGATCCTAATTGAAATAAGTAATTTTGACTTTTCTGGGTTATCCTGGGTGATTTACACACCTATTACTTGGTATGATAATTGTACTTATGTGTACCTGTACATAAATAAACTTACCTTCTCAATGTTGTGGAAGAAAGTCATAATATTTACAGAATGCTTTTACCTACAAGATCATTCAGCAGTCTTCTCCAAAACAAGGTACCATACATACACTCATTCATATTAACACTCATACCTGTCAATAATAAAGTATATGCACAATAAAACTTCCAACCTTTAAAAATAAAAAAAACATTTACACTAGCAGGTTCATAATAACAATTACTGTAAATACACAATATATACACCACACAAGTACCTTCTGGTAATTATAAAAATCACATCTTAGGCAAACTGGTCTCAGTGCAGTGGAACAATGTAAATTAGCATTAATAGCCATCTTACTTGAGCTTAATCTGTGTAGGACCATCATGTTTTACAATGGCTTTTAGATGATCCCATGATTCTTTACAGTCGACCTCTATCTTGGCAATGTTATTAGACAGCTCCTCGAAGTCCACCTTCGAGACACGGGTGATTGAGTCAATCTACAGGAAAAAATGCAAGTGGTTAATTTGCACTTGATGTATAAGACAGTGGTTCAGTGGTTCCCAACCTTCTCTGCATCATGACCCACCTTGACACTTCAAAAAATCTCATGTCCCCCTGATATAAAAATAAATTTCAATGTTGAATCCGACACTTCTTTATCTAAAACTCTATTTGTACCTCAGCTATAGCTAGTAAGACTCATTTAATGTTAAACACTTCAGAATCAGGAAAATTGGTTCCTTGACTGAACCATGTAGTGATGGCTGGCAGCCATGCATTATTATGCCCATATAAGGAAGTGTGGACAACACCAAGACTTGCAAGATCAATCTGAGTGAGTGGATAAACTGTGACGGAACATTATTGACTATCACACAGCACTGAAATGTAAACTCGTGGTCAGACCGTGTAATCTCGTGCTCAAACAGTCAACAAGGAGAACTGAAGCAAATATACAGTGTTTTAAATGCCAATAAAAGGCAACTAAAATGTCAGGAGCAAGAGGCTAGTGATCCTTTCTCCTGTATATATTACTAAATGTAAAAAGAAGAAAAACTTTTGTTTTTCTCTTTGGGTCACCCTGCATCAATGGGATGCAGCTGGTTTGTTGAAAGAAGAAGAATACAACTACTACTACTACTACTAATAATAATAACAACAACAATTGCTCTAGAGTAGTTTAAATGTTAGCTACTAAACTTGTACAAAATACGTATGACATTTATACAGCAAAGTGATGTCTCAGCGTCAAGTAACTCAGACTTCGTCCTACAGACACCCAGCTTTCACTGTCTCCAAGAATACGTATTTGTACAAATTTGCACTTTATTGTGCATCCCATAGTACAAGATGTCAGTGAAAAGGAAGATCTTGACTTCACCTGAAGGAAGTGCTAAGAACCAAAGGGAGGCTCTTGATCTTGAGGTGAAAATGAAGGTTATAAATGAGTATGAAGCTGGTAAGAAAGTACAAGTGATAGCCGATGACTTAAAGGTGGCGAATTCTACCATTTCCACTATCTTGAAGGATAAAGATAGAGTGAAAGAGGCAGTGAAAGCATCGACAGGATTTCAAGCCATAATAACTAGGCAGCAGAAAGGCCTCATTCAAGAACTGGAGAAATTACTGGTGATGTGGTTTGACTATCAGATACAAAAAAGAATGCCGATGAGCCTTTCAATTATTCAAGCCAAGGCACACAGTATCTTTGAGACTTTGAAGGCAGGTGAAGGTGAGGAATCAACAGAAACATTTACGGCAAGTCATGGATGAATAAAAAGTTTGATTAAATAATGTAGAAGCATGAAAAAGCTACCCAAATTAATAAAAACTGACATATATGGAGAGGCACTGGAGGATGTGTGGGGCTGGGGTATACAAGAGAGTGGAGAAGGCACCAGCAGTCTCAGTAATTCATGCTTCACCATGATGTACAGACATGTAAGCTCAAGGCACTATACAATATTGTATAATTATACTATTACTATCAATAAAGGTTATCTACCTATCACATCCATTCCAGACTAATATTAGGTATAACACAAATAAAGTAGAAGCAGGATAAAGATGCCCAAATTAATAAAAACTGATATTATATAGAGAGGTATTGAAGAGTGGAGGGCAGAGAGGGATAAAAACAAAAAAAAAAGTGACCGTGACCATAATAATAAACAGATTGAAAGGAATTTTCCAACAAACATAAAACCGAATGTTTTAATTTTTGGGTGGTGACACTTTTGAAGTGTCGGTACGGGTCATTTATTTATTTATTTATTTATTTATTTATTTATTAATTTGAACATGATACAGTGAAGTACAAAGTTATTACAGTGCAACATGCCAAAGCCCCTTGTATGCAGAGCATTATGAGCAGGCTTAAAATTAACTTAAGATTAACTAAGCAATGATATATTCAGTGGTAAATACATTATTGTAAACAGATAACAATTTAGCGCAAATGAGTATTACAAAGACAGGTCATATGGTCATTTACTGTGTTGCTGAGCATTCTGTAGATTGGAGTACAGTGGACCCCTGGTTAACGATATTTTTTCATTCCAGAAGTATGTTCAGGTGCCAGTACTGACCGAATTTGTTCCCATAAGAAATATTGTGAAGTAAATTAGTCCATTTCAGACCTCCAAACATACATGTACAAACGCACTTACATAAATACACTTACATAATTGGTCGCATTGGAAGGTGATCGTTAAGCGGGGGTCCACTGTATTCTGTTAGGTAATGTAATTAAAAAATAAAGTTTGATTGGGTCACAGGTTAGACATTTATGAGATACAATAATGAGAAACATTTACGAGATACAATTTATGAGATACAATTATTCAGCATTTATTTAGTTGTGGGTAAGTGATTTTTGAGAAGAGACTTGAATTTATAAACAGACAGTGTTTCTTTTATATTCACAGGTAATGAATTCCAGATTTTAGGTCATTCCTTGATTAGCGATGAAATTGTTTACCGACAGGGTCTTAGGCCCCTATCTCCGTTGTTAAGTGAAGAGAGGCTGTATTTACCTTGCACCCTATATTAAGACTACAAATATTTTAAGGTAGGTAATGAGTGTACACTATATGCATTTTATCACTCTAGGGCTCTTTAAATGTCGAAGTATATTATGTGTGGGTGCGGTGGGGGTGGCCTGGCTGGCTACCATACCTAACTTCTTACAATAAACACTACTCACTTCTCACCCTACATTAAGACTACAAACATTTTGAGGTAAGTAATGAGTGTACTGTGTGTGTATTTTACTTTTATTGTTTTTTAATGCCTTGTTCTATTGCTAACTTAATATATGTTAGTGTAAACTTCTTCTTTCAACAAACAGGCTGCATCCCACCAAATCAGGGTGGCCCAAAAAGAAAAACGAAAGCTTCTCTTTTTCAACTTTAGTAATGTATACAGGAGAAGGGGTTACTAGCCCCATACTCCAGGCATTTTAGTGGCCTCTTGCGACATGCATGGCTTACAGAGGAAGAATTCTGTTCCACTTCCCCATGGAGAAGTGTAAACTTATCTGACATAATTGGAAACAAATGACGTTCTGCTTTCCTGCGATGTCCACTTTCTGACAGTAGCCTGAAACCTAACCTGCTGTATAAGTGGAGCCCTACTGTACAGGTTTCTGTTTTACACTCACTTGGCAGGATGGTAGTACCTCCCTGGGTGGCTGCTGTCTACAAACCTACTACCTAAAATAATGTAATTTATATGCAGTAAAACATTGTTAGGCACAAAAGAAAGCCACTAATGCAATTCAGGCAAGTAGAATTTCTTATAATTTCTTATATTAACAATAGTGAAGATTGACTGTTTGTATTCTACCACTCTTCACCTGTCTAGACTTAAGTAGTCTATAAGTATTAGGTTAAGTCTGCCTGAAATGCCTGGGCATGATAGTGGTTTTCTTTGCTCCATTCATACTATATGTAAACACACATTGTAACCTTAACAAAAAAATAAATATTTTATTTTATTTTATTTCTATGGTGTGAAGAAGCATTTCCATTCATTATTATTATATTCATGGGAAGTGCTAAATCCACAAGGTTCATTCAATGGAACATGGCAGAGGTGAACAAGATTTCAGAACAGAAGAGGTGGAGGTGTTAAGGGGAGGGACATGAACAGAATGGGAAGGGGAATAAGGGGAAATGCAGTTAAAAAATTCTGCAATAAAGGTGGAAGTCTCAGAGAGCAACACAGGCAGAGCAACCATGTCAGTCATCAGCTACATGTCAAAGCAAATTCTGGTGAAAGGGACAAAAATTACCCTGTTTGTTATTACCTTCTCCATGTTCTCATAGTCTAGCTTAAAGATCCAGAGTTTTAATCTGGCGGGAAGTTTTGATATGGACGACAGCATCATAAGACACTGTTCTGCCGACCCCAGAGGAAGGTATGGGTTGCAAATGGTGGCTTCTTGAATCTTGTGCTTCTCTTCTGGTGTTGGTAACATTGTAGTCAATAATTTCTGCAAGATAAGAAAATAAGTTATTCAGTGCAAAACACTACGTCATTTTTAGGCTCTGGGCATACCTAGAGAGGGTTTTGGGGGTCAGCGCCTTCATGGCCTGGTCTATGACCAGGCTTCATGGTAGATCAAAGCCTGATCAAGCAGGCTGTAATTGCTGGCAGCACATAGACTGATGTAGGAACCACAGCCTGGCCGGTCATGTACTGACTTTATGTACCTGTCCAGTGTCTTCTTCAAGACAGCCAGGAGTCTCTTACCAATAGAAATAAAATAGGCCTAATTATTATTAATAAATTATAGAATAAATCATTAAATTATTACGAGGACTTACAAGCTGACATCTGAATAGTGTACAGGTGTACAAGTGTACAGGTGTACAAGTGCACAGGTGTACTAGTGTACAGGAGTACAAGTGCAGTAGGGTCTTGCCTTACGGTGTTCCGCTAATTCAGCAATTTCAAATTACGATCAAAACTTGCTATACGGCGAGTGGTCTTTCAAATATGGCACGCCCCACCCAGTTTGTTTACATTCTTTGTGAGCTCATCTCTCTATTATGTCTGGAAATGTTCCAAAGTTTCAAGTTTTTTAAATTTATTAAATATTTTTTATGTACTCTGATAATTATACTTATGTGTACCTGTACCTAAATATACTTACACACTGTGCTGGTGTGCAGGTGCACATTAAAATCACTGATAGTCTCTCTACTCTTAACATAATACGTAATGTCTTGGGCGCATTAAATGTCTTATATTACGTTAATATAGATATTTCCATTAATCCATCTATGATATTCTTTTCAAACTTATATAATAAACAAGCTATGTAACATATAAACATAATAAATACACCCCATAGTAGAATAAATTAACATAAATATGAGATGTGGTAGCCAGGCGACTTGCTGGACTTGTGGTAGCCAGGCGACTTGTGGTAGCCAGGCATCTTGTAGGACTTGTGGTAGCCAGGCAACTTGTAGTCCAACATCACAGAAAATGTATCACTATAATATTACTGGGTGTAACTAGAAAATTATTCCTTTCGTATGCCTTCACTCAGAGCGTCATTTCTTCTAAAAATGGTGTTACAGGAGAATGGGAGTGTTTCTCCTTATTTATTCTACTGTATCAATGTGGAGACAACTTGTATACAATGTAAAGTGACGAAAACCAGACACGTTCACCTGGTTTGTTTACATTACGTGTGGGTGGGGTGGGGAGCTCTGCCTTGGCTGGCTACCACCTGACTTCCTACAAATAAAACTCACCTCTCACCCTACATTAAAACTACAAATATTTTAAGTTAATTAATGAATGTACTATACATCTATTTGATCGCTCTGGGGTGCTTCAATTAAATGTTGTAGTATATTACGTGTGGGTGGGGTTGGCTGACCTGGCTGGCTACCAAACTTCCCAAACCTGACTTCCTACAAATAAAACTCACCTCTTGCCCTACATTAACCCTTTCAGGGTTTCTGACGTACTAGTACGGCTTACGCACCAGGGTTATTGATGTACTAGAATGTCTAAATGCTAGCGCCTTCAAATCTAGTGAGAGAAAGCTGGTAGGCCTACATATGAAAGAATGGGTCTATGTGGTCAGTGTGCACAATATAAAAAAAATCCTGCAGCACATAGTGCATGAGAAAAAAAAAACTCCGACCGTGTTTTTGGTTTAAAACAGCGACTTTGCAGTGTATTTTCGTATGGTATTTATGGTTATATTCTAGTTTTCCTGGTCTCATTTTATAGAATGGAAGACATATTACAGAAAGTTAGATGATTTTGATTGGTTTCATAATGAAAAGTACCTAGAAATTGAGCTCAAATTTTCAATTTTTACCAAATTTTAAAAGTAAACAAATGATGCCAAGCATCCAATACATGTCAACTGGTGAGTCTAATATTCTTTCTTTCACAAGTGCACTGATATTATTTATACTATTTCTACACCACTTCTACACTAATGCAGTAGTCTGCATAACAGTAAATCTTCTATTTTTTGTGAGAATAAAAATCCAAAGTGGAAAGCAAAAGAGATGTAAGAGGGGCCTGGGGACATGGCTAATGAACAGAGAAAGTGTTATTTTAGTGCCAGGAATGTCTGTCTTGCTTATTCTGGACCTTATTTGGAAATTGGCATCTTCTGAAATTTGTGTGAAATTGTAAAGTACAGTGGAACCTCAAATATCGAACTGCTCCCAACTCAACCATTTATGTAAGTGTATTTTTGTAAGTGCTTTTATAAGTGTATTTTTGAGGGCCTGAAATGAACTAATCTAATTTACATTATTCCTGATGGGAATAAATTCATTCGGTAACGGCACTTGAACAGCCGTCTGGAACGAAGAAAGTTCGATATTTGAGGTTCCACTGTAAAAGGACACAAGTGCAAGTAATGTGACATTTTTATTGTGGCAATGTTTCGCTCTCCAGGAGCTTTGTCAAGCCGTTACAAACAGTACATGGACACAGAGGGTATATATAGGCTCAGAGTGAGGTGCAATACTAGTGGTAGTAGTAGTAGTAGTAGTGATATAAGTTGTGGTAGTAGTAGTGATGTAAGTTGTAGTAGTAGTAGTAGTAGTGATATAAGTTGTAGTAGTAGTAGTAGTAATACAATATGGTAGAACAATTAACTCGCACATGAGTAAAAGGATATAAAAGCTATTACTTGGGTAACATAAAAATAGGTTAGACAAATACGTATTTCTAACACCAGAGTCGCCATCGCTTCCAGCACTTCAATAAAGGATCTAACCAGGACAAAATCAAAACACCATGAACCAGTCAATGCAGGGGTTTACACTATACCCTGTGGAGGCTGCGACAAGATTTATGTAGGTGAAACAGCAAGAAACCTCGACACCCGCCTCAATGAACACATTTATGCATGTAGGAACGATAACTTGAACAACGCCTGTGTACAACACTGAAGTTACACCAATCATCTCATGAAATTCAGGGATGCCCAATTAGTGATCAAAGAAACTAATTTCTGCAGACGCAAGTGCCTTGAATCATTACTAATCGCTGTTTCGAATACAATTAGACAAAACAAAGGCAGCTTCACCATCTCTGAAGTCTTAGCAAGAATCCTCCTGAAAACAGTAAACCCTGCCATCACATAGTCTCTCCTGTTAATACTACACAAAGCATATTACAGAGAATGAACAGTGAAACAGGCCTTCTCTATCCAGTCTCCAACAGAAATATCTGTCTAACCTATTTTTATGTTAGCCAAGTAATAGCTTTTATATCCTTTTACTCATGTGCGAGTTAATTGTTCTACCATACTGTAACTACTACTACTACTACAACTTATATCACTACTACTACCACTAGTATTGCACCTCACTCTGAGCCTATATATACCCTCTGTGTCCATGTATTGTTTGTCACGGCTTGACAAAGCTCTTGGAAAGCGAAACATTGCCACAATAAAAATGTCACATTAGTTGCACTTGTATCTTTTACTTTATATACTGTCGGTAACTCTACCAACATTATTAGATTGTGTGAAATTGGCAAAATTGCCAATTTCTGACCACTTTATTGAATACTTGAAATCGGTAAATGGGTGGTTTCTTGTACTCATTCGATAGAAAAAATGAAGTTCTAGTGAAATAGATATGATTGTTGTCGACTAGTACACTGAAATTGGCTGAAAACAGGGCTCACATTGGGTGAAATCGCAGACGCGTCAACATCGTCGAGACCGCTAACTTCACAAGAGCATAATTCCCTAAGTTTTCCATCAAATTTCATACTTTTGGTGTCATTATGATCGGGTAAAGATTCTCTATCATTTCATAAGAAAAAAATAATTTTTTTTTTCCAAAAAATGTTCGACCCTTAGAACGAGTTTAGGAGAGGGCCTCTTGACCCTGAAAGGGTTAAGACTATAAATATTTTAAGGTAATTAATGAATGTAATGTAGCTTTTATCGCAAAAATTTTGCCTCGCATACCGCTCGAAAACCCGCTCACCGCTCTTCGTCCGAGACGCGTCCAATGTGCGCCCTTAGCCAGCCTCACATGTGCCGCCGGTGGCATTGTTTACCAGCCAGCCTCCGTGGTAACATCCAAGCATACAATCAGAACATTTCATATTATTACAGAGTTTTTGGTGATTTTATCTGCAAAATAAGTGACCATGGGCCCCAAGAAAGCTTCTAGTGCCAACCCTACAGCAATAAGGGTGAGAATTACTATAGAGATGAAGAAAAAGATCATTGATAAGTATGAAAGTGGAGTGCGTGTCTCCGAGCTGGCCAGGTTGTATAATAAACCCCAATCAACCATCGCTACTATTGGTGGTACAGCTGCTGCTGCTGCTGTACCACCGTCAGCTGCTGCTGCTGCTGCTGCACTGTCAGCTGCTGCTACTGCTGTAGCACCGTCAGCTGCTGCTGCTGTTGTACCACCGTCAGCTGCTGCTGCTGTAGTACCGTCTGCTGCTGCTGTAGCATCGTCTGCTGCTGCTGTAGCACTGTCAGCTGCTGCTGCTGCTGTACCACCGTCAGCTGCTGCTGTAGTACCATCTGCTGCTGCTGTAGCATCGTCTGCTGCTGCTGTAGCACTGTCAGCTGCTGCTGCTGCTGTACCACCATCAGCTGCTGCTGTAGTACCGTCTGCTGCTGCTGTAGCATCGTCTGCTGCTGCTGTACCACCATCAGCTGCTGCTGTAGTACCGTCTGCTGCTGCTGTAGCATCGTCTGCTGCTGCTGTAGCACTGTCAGCTGCTGCTGCTGCTGCTGCTGTAGCACCGTTGTTGGTGTGGCTTATTGAGAATACAAAGAAACAATTAACCCCAGAGGATTTGCCACCCAGGATAACCCAAAAAAGTCAGTGTCATCGAAGACTATCTAACTTATTTCCATTGGGGTCCTTAATCTTGTCTCCCAGGATGCAACCCACACCAGTCGACTAACACCCAGGTGAACAGGGAAAAATGCCTGGAACTAGTGCTCATATTGGTGAATTTAAAGCCAGCAAAGGTTGGTTTGAGAGATTTAAGAATCGTAGTGGCATACACAGTGTGATAAGGCCTGTTCTGGAAGAAAATGCCAAACAGGACCTACAGTACTCAGGAGGAAAAGGCACTCCCAGGACACAGTGTCTCATCAGTCATTGCTGCATCTTCAATAAAGGTAAGTGTCATTTATTCTACATTTAGTACAGTAGTACATGCACAACATATATTGTGCATGTACTACTTTACTACTGTACATGTATCCTTCTCTTTGTGTATAGGAAAATGTATATTTCATGTGGTAAAAATTTTTTTTTCATACTTCTGGGTGTCTTGCACGGATTAATTTGATTTCCATTATTTCTTATGGGGAAAATTCATTCGCATACCGATCATTTCGCATAACAATGAGCCCTCTTGCACGGATTAAAGTCGCTATGCGGGGGTCCACTGTATATGTATTTTATCGCTCTGTGGAGGTTTAATTAAATGTCGTAGCATATTACGTATGGGTGGGGTGGGGTTGGCTGACCTGGCCTGGCTGGCTATCATACCTCCCAAACCTGACTTGCTACAAATAAAACTCACCTCTCACCCTACATTAGGACTATAAATATTTTAAGGTAAGTAATGGGTGTACTGGGTATGTATTTTACTTTTTATTGCTTTTAATGCCTAGTTGCATTGCTAACTTAATAGATGTTAGTGTAAACTTCTTATCTGACATTTATATGCATTTATAAGTGGAAAAAATGATGTTCTGTTATCCGGCGCTGTCTGCTTTCCAGCAGTGACCTGGAACTTAACCTGCTGTATAAATGGGGACTACTGTATACAAGTGTTCAGGTGTATAAATGCACAAATGTACAGGTGTGCAAGTATACAAATGTAATAAACATGCACATTAATCAATGAAGTTTAGAGTGACTACACTCTGAAGAAGAGGCGAGGATGTTGTTGTTGGAAGGTTGATCTGAACTGTGGTGTCATCACACTTCTGGCGAGGATGTTGTTGTTGGTAGGTTCATCTGAACTGTGGTGTCATCACACTTCTGGTGAGGATGTTGTTGTTGGTAGGTTGATCTGAACTGTGGTGTCATCACACTTCTGGTGAGGATGTTGTTGTTGGTAGGTTCATCTGAACTGTGGTGTCATCACACTTCTGGCGAGGATGTTGTTGTTGGTAGGTTCATCTGAACTGTGGTGTCATCACACTTCTGGCGAGGGTGTTGTTGTTGGTAGGGTGATCTGAACTGTGGTGTCATCACACTTCTGGTGAGGATGTTGTTGTTGGAAGGTTGATTTGAACTGTGGTGTCATCACACTTCTGGTGAGGATGTTGTTGTTGGTAGGTTGATCTGAACTGTGGTGTCATCACACTTCTGGTGAGGATGTTGTTGTTGGTAGGTTGATCTGAACTGTGGTGTCATCACACTTCTGGCAAGACAGTGACAGAATGAATGATGGTGAATGTGCTTGCTTTTTGTTGTGGTGAGTCACCACTACTACTTACATGAGAGATGGCTGGTGTGTTAAACAAAGAAAATAAAAGAGGGGGAGGGAGGGACACAAACAGAAGCACAGAGGGGGAGAGATGGACACACATACAGGCAGAGAGGGGGAGGGAGGGACACACACACATACAGGCAGAGAGGGGGAGGGAGGGACACACACAGGCAGAGGAGGGGGGAGGGACACACACAGGCAGAGAGGGGGAGTGAGGGACACATACACAGGCAGAGAGGGGGAGGGAGGGACACACACACACACAGGCAGAGAGGGGCATACACACAGGCAGAGAGGGGGAGGGAGGAACATACACACACAGGTAGAGAGGGGGGAGGGAGGGACACACACACAGGCAGAGAGGGGGAGGGAGGGACATACAAACATACAGGCAGAGAGGGGGAGGGAGGGACATACAAACATACAGGAAGAGAGGGGGGAGGGAGGGACATATACACACACACAGGCAGAGAGGGGGAGGGGGGACATATACACACACAGGCAGAGAGGGGGAGGGGGGACATATACACACACAGGGAGAGAAAGTGGAGGGACATACACACACACACAGGCAGAGAGGGGAGGGACATACACACACACAAGCAGAGGGGGAGGGAGGGACATACACACACAGGCAGAGAGGGGGAGGGAGGGACATACACACACACATCCAGAGAGGGGGAGGGAGGGACATACACACACAGGCAGAGAGGGGGAGGGAGGGGCATACACACAGGCAGAGAGGGGGAGGGGGGACATATACACACACAGAGAGAGGGGGGAGGGACACACACACAAAGGCAGAGAGGGGGAGGGAGGGGCATACACACAGGCAGAGAGGGGGGAGGGAGGGACACACACACACACAGGCAGAGGGGGGGGAGGGAGGGACACACACACACAGGCAGAGAGGGGAAGGGAGGGACATACACACACACAGACAGAGAGGGGGAGGGAGGGACATACAAACATACAAGCAGAGAGGGGGAGGGAGGGACATACACACACACAGGCAGAGAGGGGGAGGGGGGACATATACACACACAGGGAGAGAAAGGGGAGGGACATACACACACACACAGGCAGAGAGGGGGAGGGAGGGACATACAAACACACAAGCAGAGAGGGGGAGGGAGGGACATACACACACACAGGCAGAGAGGGGGAGGGAGGGACATACACACACACAGGCAGAGAGGGGGGGGAGGGACATACACACACACACAGCAGAGAGGGGGAGGGACATACACACACACAGGCAGAGGGGGAGGGAGAGACATACACACACACAGGCAGAGAGGGGGAGGAAGGGACATACACACACACAAGCAGAGAGGGGGAGGGAGGGACATACACACACACAGGCAGAGAGGGGGAGGGAGGCACATACACACACACTGGCAGAGAGGGGGAGGGAGGGACATACACACACACAAGGCAGAGAGGGGGAGGGGGACATACACACACACAGGCAGAGAGGGGGAGGGAGGGACATACACACACACACACAGGCAGAGAGGGGGAGGGACATACACACACAGGCAGAGAGGGGGAGGGAGGGACATACACACACACAAGCAGAGAGGTGGAGGGAGGGAAATACACACACACAAGCAGAGAGGGGGCGGGGGACATACACACACACAGGCAGAGAGGGGGGAGGGACATACACACACACAGGCAGAGAGGGGGAGGGACATACACACACACACAGGCAGAGGGGGGGAGGGAGGGACATACACACACAGGCAGAGAGGGGGGAGAGAGGGACACACACACACAGGCAGAGAGGGGAAGGGAGGGATATACACACACACACTCAGAGAGGGGAAGGGAGGGACATACAAACATACAAGCAGAGAGGGGGAGGGAGGGACATATACACACACAGGCAGAGAGGGGGAGGGAGGACATATACACACACAGGGAGAGAGGGGGGAGGGACATACACACACACACAGGCAGAGAGGGGGAGGGACATACACACACACAAGCAGAGAGGGGAAGGGAGGTACATACACACACAGGCAGAGAGGGGGAGGGAGGGACATACACACACACAAGCAGAGAGGGGGAGGGAGGGACATACACACACACACAAGCAGAGAGGGGGAGGGGGACATACACACACACAGGGAGAGAGGGGGGAGGGACATACACACACACACACAGGCAGAGAGGGGGAGGGACATACACACACACAAGCAGAGAGGGGGAGGGAGGGACATACACACACAAGCAGAGAGGGGGAGGGAGGGACATACACACACAAGCAGAGAGGGGGAGGGGGACATACACACACACAGGCAGAGAGGGGGAGGGACATACACACACACAAG
This sequence comes from Cherax quadricarinatus, assembly GCF_038502225.1. Lineage (NCBI taxonomy): Eukaryota > Metazoa > Arthropoda > Malacostraca > Decapoda > Parastacidae > Cherax > Cherax quadricarinatus. Next base: position 30,078 of record NW_027197808.1, read on the forward strand.
CAGAGAGGGGGAGGGAGGGACATACACACACACAAGCAGAGAGGGGGAGAGAGGGACATACACACACACAAGCAGAGAGGGGAAGGGGGACATACACACACACAGGCAGAGAGGGAGGAGGGATATACACACACACACACACAGGCAGAGAGGGGGAGGGACATACACACACAGGCAGAGAGGGGGAGGGAGGGACATACACACACACAAGCAGAGAGGGGGAGGGAGGGACATACACACACACAGGCAAAGAGGGGGAGGGGGGACATACACACACACAGGCAGAGGGGGGGAGGGAGGGACATACAAACATACAAGCAGAGAGGGAGAGGGTGGGACATACACACACAAGCAGAGAGGGGGAGGGAGGGACATTACACACACACAAGCAGAGAGGGGGAGGGAGGGACATACACACACAGGCAGAGAGGGGGAGGGAGGGACATACACACACACAAGCAGAGAGGGGGAGGGAGGGACATACACACACACAAGCAGAGAGGGGGAGGGGGACATACACACACACAGGCAGAGAGGGGGGAGGGATATACACACACACACAGGCCGAGAGGGGGAGGGACATACACACACAGGCAGAGAGGGGGAGGGAGGGACATACACACACACAAGCAGAGAGGGGGAGGGAGGGACATACACACACACAAGCAGAGAGGGGGAGGGGGACATACACACACACAGGCAGAGAGGGGGGAGGGACATACACACACACACAGGCAGAGAGGGTGAGGGACATACACACACACAAGCAGAGAGGGGGAGGGGGGACATACACACACAGGCAGAGAGGGGGAGGGAGGGACATACACACACACAAGCAGAGAGGGGGAGGGAGGGACATACACACACACAAGCAGAGAGGGGGAGGGGGACATACACACACACAGGCACAGAGGGGGAGGGACATACACACACACAGGCAAAGAGGGGGAGGGGGGACATACACACACACACAGGCAGAGAGGGGGAGGGAGGGAGGGACATACACACACACAAGCAGAGAGGGGGAGGGAGCTCAAAGTAAGGGTAATGTTTGATTTTTGCCAATGTTCAAGAGTAAACAAATGATGTCATTGTCCAATAAATGTCCAAGTAGCCATTCTAATATGCAGTCATGAATGGGTTGACATTATTTATACAATTATTACAATATTGCAGTAGTCTGCATAGCAGTAAATCTTCTATTTTTAGAGTACAAATTCAAAATAGAAAGCAAGAGTAATATCAAGAGGGGCCTGGAAACGTGATTGATGAACAAAGAAAATGTTATTTTAGAGTCAGAAATGTCTGCATTGTTCATTCTGGACCCTATTTTGAAATTGGCATATTTTTTAATTTGCATGAAATTGGCCAAATTGCCAATTTCTGACCACTTTATTGGGTAGTTGAAATCAGTAAATGGGCAGTTTCTTGTACCCAATCGATAACACAAATGAAATTCTAAAGAAATAGCTATGAGTTTGGTCGACTGGAACAATGGAATTAGCCAAAAATAGGGCTCAAAGTGGGCAAAATCGCTTATTCGTAAATATCGCCGAGGTCGCTAACTTCCCATGAGCGTAATTTCATAAATTTTCCATCAAATTTCGTACTTTTGGTGTCATTACCATCGGGAAAAAATTCTCTATCATTTCATAAGAAAAAATATTTTTTTTTCAAATATTTTGCGACACCAGGAGACACCTCAGGATTTGGGGTTGCGACAGTCAATGGGTTAAATAAATAAATAAATAAATAAAATATTTATTTCTTTGCAAAGGTTACAATGTTTACATCTTCTTTCTTTCAACACACCGGCCGTATCCCACCGAGGCGGGGTGGCCCAAAAGGAAAAAAGAAAGTTTCTCCTTTTACATTTAGCAATATATACAGGAGAAGAGGTTACTAGCCCATTGCTCCCGGCATTTTAGTCGCCTCTTACAACACGCATGACTTACGGAGGAAGAATTCTGTTCCACTTCCCCATGGAGATAAGAGGAAATAAACAAGAATAAGAACTAGAAAGAAAATAGAAGAAAACCCAGAGGGGTGTGTATATATATGCTTGTACATGTATGTGTAGTGTGACCTAAGTGTAAGTAGAAGTAGCAAGACATACCTGAAATCTTGCATGTTCATGAGACAGAAAAAAGGACACCAGCAATCCTACCACAGGCGCGGATATAAGGAGGGGGGCCCAGGGGGCCCGGGCCCGGCCCCCCCCCTTTGACCCTCTTTGGGCTTTGGCCCAGTGTCGTAGCTGGGTTTTCATTTTGGGGCGAGGGGAAGGAGGGGCCAATCCTTTACATGGCGGGGGCATGCCCTCCCGAATTATTTGAGATTTTAAAGCCGATATATATATATATATATATTTACTTTTCTAGACACAAAACTATGCAGATACTCCTTTTCGGGACTCTATTCTCCAAATTTAGAGCGGATGCCGAGGAGTACTTCCACGCTGTGTTCGTGAAAGCCAAAGATCTTCTAGTTGAAGTGGGCTCAGCTCACGATGACGTCCCTATTCCCAGAGTCTGTGCATGACAGACACAACGCGCGAATGTCCCAGCGGCATCTGCTGAGGAGTACTATCGGCGCTCGGTGTATATTCCGTTCGTTGACCATGTGATCGCTGAGTTGAAGAGCAGATTTGATGATGACACTGTGCCCGTTGCTCTCCTATTGAAGGAGCTGCTCAGGGGCTCAAAAGCAAACGTGGATGCTGTTCTTAAAGCCACTAAACTCTACGAAAGTGAAGTTGAGTCAATTTTGCTCGTGCAGACGGAAACACAGCAGTGGACATGTTCCGCTCTGGCCTTCGAATCTGTCAAGAAAGCAAAGGAATACGCAGAGGCCCGTATGTTTCCGAACATCGCGAAGCTCCTTACCATCCTACTGACCCTGCCAGTCTCAAATGCAGAAGCCGAACGATCGTTCTCAGCCCTGAAACGCCTGAAGACATACTTGAGGAGCACCATAGGTCAGGATCGCCTCAATGGCCTCGCACTACTCGCCATCCATAACGATGTACATGTTCCTGTTGATCGTGTGATCAACAAGTTTGCGGAAAGGAACCGCTGTCTTCTCTTAGCTTAGGCTGCAGTGTGATTAATCCTTTCAGTGTAATAACCTTTGCATGTTACTTTAAGGCTACTATTATAGGTAATATTATAAAGTATAATGCTTACTGTCTTAAGCAGGTATGTATGTATGTATGTATGTATGTATGTATGTATGTATGTATGTATGTATGTATGTGTATATATATATATATATATATATATATATATTTTTTTTTTTTTTTTTTTTTCAACAAGTCGGTCGTCTCCCACCGAGGCATATATATATATATATATATATATATATATATATATATATATATATATATATATATATATATATATATATATATATATATATATATATATATTTTCTACATTTAAGTTAATGTCTAATGTAAAAGTCTCTAGCTATTAAATTCTTACTTTCAATAAAGTTTTAATAAGATACAAAATTCCTCACATTGTAAGGTCAGTGTTTTTTTTTTCTCAGAAAAATCGGCCCTCTCATTTGGATCCGAAGAGAAACACTGGCACCTAGAGCAGATGGTTTACAATGTTTACATATCATAATAAAATTGGAACAAAGAAAGCCACTATCACTATTATTACTGTTATATTGTATTATTATTATTATTATTATTATTATTATTATTATTATTGTTGGTAATTTTTACCACTGAACCTATCATTGCTTAGTTAATTTTAAGTTAATTTTAAGCTGCCCATAATGTTCTACATACAACGTGCTTTTATACACCCAACTACTATAATTACTTGTACAACTATGTATCATGTCCAAATATATTATTATTAATAGTAGTAGTAGCACGTACATGGTGAAGGGCTCTTGATCTAGGGAAATGAATCTGTGCTTCAGTTCCTTAAATTAATAATAATAATAATAATAATAATAATAATAATAATAATAATAATAATAATAATAATAATAATAATAAAATAATAATAACTATAATAATAATAATAATACAATATAATAGTAATAATAATATGTTGTCATTTTTTGACATTTTTCATAATTTTTTTCATATTTTAGTGCCAAATGCTTCAAATACAAATTGGTAACCCTATGTGTGGCTGTAGCTACTGTGAGACCACAACTGTCTCGGTGCCAACCAAGGTAACCCTATGAGTGGCTGTAGCTACTGCGAGACCACGGCTATCTCGGTGCCAACCAAGGTAACCGTATGTGTGGCTGTAGGTACTGTGAGACCATGGGTATCTTGGTGCCAACCAAGGTAACCCTATGTGTGGCTGTAGGTACTGTGAGACCATGACTATCTTGGTGCCAACCAAGGTAACCCTATGTGTGGCTGTAGCTACTGTGAGACCACGACTATCTTGGTGCCAACCAAGGTAACCCTGTGGGTGGCTGTAGCTACTGTGAGACCACGGCTATCTCGGTGCCAACCAAGGTAACCCTATGGGTGGCTGTAGCTACTGCGAGACCACGGCTATCTTGGTGCCAAGGGTCATAAGGAAAAGAAGGTACATGTATGTCGCTCTGAGTGACCGCTGCAGATCCTTGGGATGCAAAATTTTGTGTTTAACCTAACAAATTTCTTACACAATGCCTCGCCTGAAGAGACAGTATTCACATACAATCAGCAAGAAGCTCAGGAAACAATTAGAAATTATGAAAAAGAGGTAGAGAAATGAAGAAGACAGCAGCAGAGAGTGAAGCAGCAGCAGAGTGCAGCAGCAGCAGAGTGAGGCAGCAACAGAGAGTGAGGCAGCAGCAGAGTGAGGCAGCAGCAGAGTGAGGCAGCAGCAGAGTGAGGCAGCAGTAGACAGTGAAGCAGCCCAGTGGCCTGGTGGCTAAAGCTCCCGCTTTGCACACGGAGGGCCTGGGTTCGATTCCCGGCGGGTGGAAACATGCTGACACGTTTCCTAACACCTGTTGCCCTGTTCACCTAGCAGCAAACAGGTACCTGGGTGTTAGTCGACTGGTGTGGGTTGCATCCTGGGGGACAAGACTGAGGACCCCAATGGAAATAAGTTAGACAGTCCTCGATGATGCACTGACTTTCTTGGGTTATCCTGGGTGGCTAACCCTCCGGGGTTAAAAATCCAAACAAAATCTTATCTTCTTATCTTATCTTAGCAGAGTGAGGCAACAGCAGCAGAGTGAGGCAGCAGCAGAGTGAGGCAGCAGCAGAGAGTGAAGCAGCAGCAGAGTGAGGCAGCAGCAGAGAGTGAGGCAGCAGCAGAGAGTGAGGCAGCAGCAGAGAGTGAGGCAGCAGCAGAGAGTGAAGCAGCAGCAGAGAGTGAAGCAGCAGCAGAGTGAGGCAGCAGCAGAGAGTGAAGCAGCAGCAGAGTGAGGCAGCAGCAGAGAGTGAGGCAGCAGCAGAGAGTGAAGCAGCAGCAGAGTGAGGCAGCAGCAGAGAGTGAGGCAGCAGCAGAGAGTGAAGCAGCAGCAGAGTGAGGCAGCAGCAGAGAGTGAGGCAGCAGCAGAGTGAAGCAGCAGCAGAGTAGGGCAGCAGCAGAGAGTGAGGCAGCAGCAGAGAGTGAAGCAGCAGCAGAGTGAGGCAGCAGCAGAGAGTGAGGCAGCAGCAGAGAGTGAGGCAGCAGCAGAGAGTGAAGCAGTAGCAGAGTGAGGCAGCAGCAGAGAGTGAAGCAGCAGCAGAGTGAGGCAGCAGCAGAGAGTGAGGCAGCAGCAGAGAGTGAGGCAGCAGCAGAGAGTGAAGCAGTAGCAGAGTGAGGCAGCAGCAGAGAGTGAAGCAGCAGCAGAGTGAGGCGGCAGCAGCAGAGTGAGGCGGCAGCAGCAGAGAGTGAGGCAACAGCAGAGCGAGGCAGCAGCAGTGTGTGAAGCAGCAGCAGAGAGTGAGGCAACAGCAGAGGGTGAAGCAGCAACAGAGCGAGGCAGCAGCAGAAAATGAGGCAGTAGCAGAGAGTGAGGCAGCTGAAAGCCACCACCACCACTGGCCGCCACCACCACCGTGGCCACAGTGATCACGTCTACACCTATATATACATCTGTCTTGACTACACCTGTGGTTACATACATAACAGCCTCACCACTAATCACAGATAAATGCAAGCTAGGTGTGGGGTTATGGACAGGGAAGATACTAGAGTGGGAGAGTAAATGGTGGATGCTTTCTGCCACTGCCAGCGTTGCCATCACTTGCCACATTATGGCCTATTTTATTCATTCTAGAGTATATATCATGTTTCTATGTTGTTAATATTGTTTATTATGTCATATTAGATGAATTGTGATAAATAAATAACCCGAAGCATCATACTAAAGTACTATTTTGTCATGCCTCCTGACAGCAGGAATTCCCATGGAACGAATTAATGGCATTTCAATTAATTTAAATGAGGAAAATTAATCCAGCATATGAACAAATCAGGATAGGAACAAGGTCACTGAATGGATTAAATTCGTAAGCAGAGGTTCCATTGTATATGGACAATATTTACAGATGATACAAAAAACAAATCATTTGAAAGCAAGACACACTTGGAACCACCTTCGACCAGACTTGTTGCTTCACAAGGGTCCCACACACCGTCACAACTCTGGTGGGCTTCCTTCTCATTGGCTTTGTTCAGACAAAGAGCTGTCATTTATGTCCTTGTAGTATGACCTAAGGACAGACACTCCATCGTGCCCCTTAACCCTTTCAGGGTCCAAGGCCAAAATCTGAAGTGGTGCTCCAGTGTCCAAGAAATTTTGAAAAAAAAAAAAAAAATTATTTTTTCTTACAGAATTAAAGAGTATATTTTTGTGAAGGTAATAAGACAAAAAAAAAATTCTGATCAGTACTTGCCGAGATACAGTGCCGAGAAGTTTACCCAAAATGACCGGGTGGCGGCAACATCGACGATTTCCACATTCACGCATTACTTTATTTAAGGTTTTTTTGTAGTTTTTTCTTTTCTTTTCTAATTTTTTTCTTTTCCTACTAACATTTGGGGCCTGAGAGACCAATACTGTATATAATGTATATATAAACTCACTATATGCTTGTTCTTGTCAAGCGTGTCAGCGTGCCTCGTTGTGCTCCAGGTTTTCTCGTGTTTTCATGGTCGCTCTTACGTGCTAGAACTTTAATTTGTGTCATCAATCCTATACGATACATCCCTCTAGCGCCTGGAACCAATCTTGGGCGGAAAACATTATATACTGAGTCAAAAAAGGAGAATTAGTGTGCACTACCTAGCAGAGTTTACTGCCAGAGGGGAATCAGGCCTGTGTCCCGTGTGAAAAAAATAATAATAATTGAACTTTTCGTGTCAGAGGAAAGAAAGTCTCCCTGATAACATTGAGTATACATAGTGTATAGTGTATACTACAGTGGCTCCCTAGTATATTGATGATAAAGGCTAAAGTGTCATTTGAAAACAGGTGAATTTGTAAATGAAGTGATAAGCCTATAGAGGCAGGTGCCAGAAGTCGCCAGAAACTTACCACAGGTCAGCTGTTTTTAATAATCTTCCTGGCTTGCTAGTGTACTCGCATATAATCTAGTGATACCAGTGAATAGCAGAATACAGTGTTGTAGTAGCAACTAACCAGTATTATAATGGTACAGTGGACCCCCGGTTAACGATTTTAATCCGTGCAAGAGGGGTAATTGTTATGCGAAATAATCGCTATGTGAATGAATTTTCCCCATAAGAAATAATGGAAATCAAATTAATCCGTGCAAGACACCCAAAAGTATGAAAAAAAAATTTTACCACATGAAATATACATTTTCCCACACACAAAGAGAAGGATACATGCACAATAGTAGAGTAGTACATGCACAGTATATATTGTGCATGTACTAGTCTACTAAATGAAGAATAAATGACACTTACCTTTATTGAAGATGCAGCAATGACTGATGAGACACTGTGTCCTGGGAGTGCCTTTTCCTCCTGAGTACTGTAGGTCCTGTTTGGCATTTTCTTCCAGAACAGGCCTTATCACACTGTGTATGCCACTACGATTCTTAAATCTCTCAAACCAACCTTTGCTGGCTTTAAATTCACCAATATGAGCACTAGTTCCAGGCATTTTTCCCTGTTCACCTGGGTGTTAGTCGACTTGTGTGGGTTGGGTACTTAGTGGAGTGGAGTGACTTTCATTAGTTTCATTTTTCTTGAAATACCAGACGTATACTGTGAATTTCATATAACCTGTAGTTACCAGCGGTCGCAATATACACTATGAGAAGCAATTATTACTACAGAAAAAGCGTCCTTCCTCCAAAATTTCCACCAGTCAACTATAGTGATAATATAGCATTTATTGTGGTGGAGACGGAAAAAAAAAAATAGAAAAGCTAGATACAGCGATTGATAAACAAGGGTTGAGGTCGACCGTTCGCCATTGTAGGAGTTGCCAGCAGTCACCGGTTTCTTCAACACGCAAGTTATACTTTTGTATCAATCAAATCACATATTACTCGGGTAGATAATTTCCAGTAGATCCTTCATGTGTTAGCTCAAATCACCGACCAGTATGTTTTAAATAAGTGACCCACTGATCAGATCAGATCGACTGGTCCGAACCCTTGACTGGTTTCAAACGGTTTCGTTGGACAATAAAGCAGACTGTAAACGGATGGGGTTGTAGGCGCCCTTATAAACACAAACATTAAATATAAATCAGGAACGTGCACGGTAAGCTGTCCAATATACAAAAACAGTTAGAAACAGAAATACAAATAGCTAGAGCTTCATTTAAGGAGGTTATTAATAGAATATTCAAGAGGTTGCTAGTAGAATTGCAGTAAATCAACCATTCAAATCATTATGAAGCTGTGTGTAGTCTGTGGTCAGTCAAACAAACGGGCTTCCACATGGGTAAATTGTCATTTTTGTGGAAATTGGTGTCATGCCCCTTGTGCAGATATCCAAGAACTAGCTACAAGCAGTGTTAAAACAGGGAAGTGTTTTTGGGTATGCCCAAATGAGATAAATCTGTGGACTAAAATCACAGGGGTATTAAAAGAGGACAACATCAAAGCTGCTTTCATAGAAAACCTGGAAGCTTTCTACAACAGATGGGAACATAAAAAGTCTGGGCTGAATGGTACTGCCATTGATACTGGCCATGTAGTCAGAAACTGTAAGGCTGGAGATGAAGTCCTGGTAGTCAGTAAATGTGGGGCTGATAGTGCTGTCCTGGGAGACAGTAATGGTGAAGCGGGAGGTGCTGTCCTGGGAGACAGTAATGGTGAAGCTGGAGATTTTGTCCAGGTAGTCGGGAATTATACGCAGGAAGGAATACATATAAATGACCTCATAGGGGACAGGAGCCATAGTAGGGAAACAAGTGTAGTCAAAGATAAGATAAAACCAATATTGCAAACTAGAAATACCACAGTAAATAGCAAACAAGAGGACTCCACTAGCAATAGTGAGGATATATTACCAAAAACAACTGGTGGGAGCTCCATTGTTGGTGCTAGGGAGGATGGAAGTAAGACAGGGAAACATGCACCAACAGGGAATACAGTCACAGAAACCCAAGGCAAACGGAAACCAAGCCTGTGCACATACTATGCACTTGGTATCTGCTGGCATGGGAAATCTGGAAAAACAGATGGGACGTGCAACTATGACCACCCTAGAAAATGCCATGCCCATATGACAACAGGAAAATGCAAACTCCCTTCCTGTAAGCTTTTTCACCCTGAACTGTGTACCTCTTCAGTACAGGAAAGACTGTGCTATAACTTAAATTGCCAGGCATACCATCTAAAGGGGACAAAAAGATACAAAACATCCAGGACATGGGAAAACCTGGGTAGCCACAGCCACTCAAGAGGGAGAGGTTTTTTAGTGCCAGGAAGGAAAAAAAACTGGCAGGAAATGGCAGAAATCGTACACCAAATCCAGTCATTCCTGGAGTGGAACCACAGTCGATGGCCTCCACTCCAAACCAACAGATACAGATACTAATGCCGGAAAAAAAATCCCCCCCCAGTACCAATAATACCACCAGTCCGATAACATTCTTCTTTGCAAATATACAGGGTCTAAAGCCAGCAACAAACAACAAAATACCTTTCATCCGTGGACTGCTTGCAGAGGCAAAGGCAATGTTCGCGGCTTTCACTGAGACCCACATAAAGGATCACTTGGACAACGAAATATGGATCCCAGGTTACAACCTATACAGATGTGACAGAGTGAACAGGCAAAAGGGGTGGGGGGGGTTGGCCTGTACATTGCAGAGTCACTTGTTTGCACAGAACTGCTTAATGCCTCAAATGATGTAGTGGAAGTTTTAGCAGTAAAAGTCGAGAACCAAAACCTAGTCATTGTGGTAGTCTACAAGCCTCCGGATGCAACATCCCAGCAATTCCAGGAACAGCTGTTAAAAATTGACCACTGTCTGGAAAATCTTCCAGCTCCTGCACCCAACATCTTGCTCCTGGGGGATTTCAACTTAAGGCACCTAAAATGGAGGAATATAGCAAATAATATTGTTGCAGTAATAACACCAGGAGGCAGCTCTGATGAAAACTCACACTCACACGAGCTTTTAAATCTCTGCACAAAATTCAATTTAAACCAGCAAATAATAGAGCTTACTAGACTGGAGAATACACTAGACCTCATCTTCACTAACAATGATGATCTGATAAGAAATGTCACCATATCAAAAACAATATACTCAGATCACAACATAACTGAGGTTCAGACATGTATGCGTGGAGCCCCAGACCGACATAATGAGACTAGTCACGAGGGAGCATTCACCAAATTCAACTTCAATAACAAAAACATAAAGTGGGACCAAGTAAACCAAGTCCTAACCGATATAAGCTGGGAAGATATACTAAGCAACACAGACCCCCAACTTATGCCTAGAACAGATTAACTCGGTGGCACTCGATGTATGCACAAGGCTTATTCCTCTAAGAAAAATTAGGAGTAGATGTAAAATAGAAAGAGACAGGCGCTCCCTTTACAGGCGACGGAAAAGAATAACAGAGCGGCTAAAAGAGGTCAATATATCTGAAATGCGTAGGGAGACACTGGTCAGAGAAATAGCAAGCATCGAACTTAAGCTAAAAGAATCCTTTAGGAGTCAGGAATCGCGGGAAGAACTAAAAGCCATAAATGAAATCGAAAGAAACCCAAAGTATTTCTTCTCCTATGCCAAATCAAAATCGAGAACAATGTCCAGTATTGGGCCCCTACTTAAACAAGATGGGTCCTACACAGATGACAGCAAGGAAATGAGTGAGCTACTCAAGTCCCAATATGACTCAGTTTTTAGCAAGCCGCTAACCAGACTGAGAGTCGAAGATCAAAATGAATTTTTTATGAGAGAGCCAGAAAATTTGATTAACACAAGCCTATCCGATGTTATCCTGACGCCAAATGACTTCGAACAGGCGATAAATGACATGCCCATGCACTCTGCCCCAGGGCCAGACTCATGGAACTCTGTGTTCATCAAGAACTGCAAGAAGCCCCTATCACGAGCCTTTTCCATCCTATGGAGAGGGAGCATGGACACAGGGGTCGTCCCACAGTTACTAAAAACAACAGACATAGCCCCACTCCACAAAGGGGGCAGTAAAGCAACAGCAAAGAACTACAGACCAATAGCACTAACATCCCATATCATAAAAATCTTTGAAAGGGTCCTAAGAAGCAAGATCACCACCCATCTAGAAACCCATCAGTTACACAACCCAGGGCAACATGGGTTTAGAACAGGTCGCTCCTGTCTGTCTCAACTATTGGATCACTACGACAAGGTCCTAAATGCACTAGAAGACAAAAAGAATGCAGATGTAATATATACAGACTTTGCAAAAGCCTTCGACAAGTGTGACCATGGCGTAATAGCGCACAAAATGCGTGCTAAAGGAATAACAGGAAAAGTCGGTCGATGGATCTATAATTTCCTAACAGAACACAGAGAGTAGTCGTCAACAGAGTAAAGTCCGAGGCAGCTACGGTGAAAAGCTCTGTTCCACAAGGCACAGTACTCGCTCCCATCTTGTTCCTCATCCTCATATCCGACATAGACAAGGATGTCAGCCACAGCACCGTGTCTTCCTTTGCAGATGACACCCGAATCTGCATGACAGTGTCTTCCATTGCAGACACTGCAAGGCTCCAGGCGGACATCAACCAAATCTTTCAGTGGGCTGCAGAAAACAATATGAAGTTCAACGATGAGAAATTTCAATTACTCAGATATGGTAAACATGAGGAAATTAAATCTTCATCAGAGTACAAAACAAATTCTGGCCACAAAATAGAGCGAAACACCAATGTCAAAGACCTGGGAGTGATCATGTCGGAGGATCTCACCTTCAAGGACCATAACATTGTATCAATCGCATCTGCTAGAAAAATGACAGGATGGATAATGAGAACCTTCAAAACTAGGGAGGCCAAGCCCATGATGACACTCTTCAGGTCACTTGTTCTATCTAGGCTGGAATATTGCTGCACACTAACAGCACCTTTCAAGGCAGGTGAAATTGCCGACCTAGAAAATGTACAGAGAACTTTCACGGCGCGCATAACGGAGATAAAACACCTCAATTACTGGGAGCGCTTGAGGTTCCTAAACCTGTATTCCCTGGAATGCAGGAGGGAGAGATACATGATTATATACACCTGGAAAATCCTAGAGGGACTAGTACCGAACTTGCACACGAAAATCACTCACTACGAAAGCAAAAGACTTGGCAGACGATGCAACATCCCCCCAATGAAAAGCAGGGGTGTCACTAGCACGTTAAGAGACCATACAATAAGTGTCAGGGGCCCGAGACTGTTCAACTGCCTCCCAGCACACATAAGGGGGATTACCAACAGACCCCTGTCAGTCTTCAAGCTGGCACTGGACAAGCACCTAAAGTCAGTTCCTGATCAGCCGGGCTGTGGCTCGTACGTTGGTTTGCCTGCAGCCAGCAGCAACAGCCTGGTTGATCAGGCTCTGATCCACCAGGAGGCCTGGTCACAGACCGGGCCGCGGGGGCGTTGACCCCCGGAACTCTCTCCAGGTAAACTCCAGGTATTGAACACAATAACCACACTAAAGTTATTATCATATTATTGTTTACCACTTTTGTGTATTACAATAAACATGCACAAATCTTGTATAATACTAATGTTCTATCATATATTTACATATTTACAATCACTGGACATGTTTTTAGAACTGCTGGAGCTTGTGGAAGTCCTTGAAACAAGGCACCATGCACAGAGGCACCTTACATTCCTCGCACATAAACCGAGTGTCTTTGCGTGTTTGTTGCCGTCATTTTGTTTGTGCACAGACAATGCATCTCTTCTGAGCAAATTTCTTCTTAGTTGAAGGAAGCTGTATTATGAAATGATCACCTTCCCTCCTCAAACGCTTGGGTATATTCTGAGGAGTTCGAGGACGTTGTTGTATAGCAGGTGTTGTTACCTGGTACTTCATTATGAGTTGTCTGACAACAGACAAACAAAATTCACCATACGGTGGTCTGCTGCCAGTCTTTATTTGGTACATATTATATGCATTGAGCATTGAAATGTCCATGAGATGGAAGAAAAAGTTTCATATACCACTTGTAACTCTTACGAACACAATCAACAAAGCCAATCTGCATATCACATTTGTCAACCAAGCGCATGTTTTGTGTATAATCAATCATTGTCGCTGGTTTTCGAATATGTTCATTAGTAACTCGATCAACTTTGCCACTGTCTTGCATTTTGTTACAGTGAATGGTTGTCAACAATGTGACATCTCGTTTGTCATGCCACCATAATACCATGATGTCATTGGCAGTAAACACCTGCACGTCATCACCACGAGCACCTGTGTTGAACCTGGGCATATGTTTATGATTAGAACGCACTGTGCCACACACATCTGTCTTGTTCACTCACAAGAAATCACTGAGTAAAGGGCTTGTGTACCAGTTATCTGTATATAATGTATGCCCCTTACCAAGATAAGGTGCCATCATGCTTCTCACTACGTCACCTGAGATACTCAATAACATCTTGGTATCTTTCAATGTTTTACATGCAGTGTATACAACAATATCCAATACCAGGCCACTGTCACAGTCACAGAGCACAAACAGTTTTATACCAAAGCGTTTCCTCTTGCTCGGTATATACTGCTTGAATGACAGCCTACCTTTGAACAAAATCAAAGACTCATCAATTACAAGATTCTTGAATGGATAAAAGTACATGTTGAACTTTTGTTTGAGATACATAAAAACATTTCTAATCTTGTATAACCTGTCACTTCTGTCAGACCTGGTTTTGTCAGAGAAGTGCAACATACGTAACAGTAAGATAAACCTGTTCACTGGGATGATTTCACTAAAGACCGGGGTACAAATTAGCCGATCTGTGGACCAGTATGCTTTTATATTATGCTTATAGACATGAGGCATAAGCATTATTGTTGCAAAAAGCAAATACATTTCTGCAACAGTCATCTCTTTCCACCGGTGTAGTCTTGACTGTGGTGATATGATCATATTTGCCATGATGTACTCAAAATACTTGTTACTTTCCCTGACAATAGTTTCCATCAATGGCTGGTCAAAGAATATTTCAAAAAATTCCCGTTCATTAGCCGTGGTTCCAAGGGGACAAGTAGGTAGAATTCCACTTTGAGAGTCATCAAAGTGGTGGGGCTTGGGAGCAAAATTGGGATTCTGCTGCTAATCCCAGATACGGTTTGCTGGTGGATACTGGACATCATAGGCTGGTTGTGCGGGTAGTTGTGGTTGTGGTGGGCTGGTGGCTGACGCTCCGCTTTGTCCTTGAACTGAGGAGTCAGCAGCGTGGGTCCCAGCCTGGGCTGGTGAGCCACGCATGGCCGTGGTACTACCATCACCACTACCACCATCTACTGATGCCTGTGGTCTATCCATGCCAAGTGTAGCCACATCATCCTCACTTTCACTGTCTATTCCTGGTGTAGGGCCACGGGATGTACTCTGGGATGTACTCCGTCCCCTGGGCACTGCATAGGGTACACTACCCGAGCGCATGCGGCGGCGTACATATTGATGCTTCACTGGCGAATATGATTCCTCACTATCACTACTCGAATGATCGTCAAGAGCAATAAAATCACAATCCACGTCACTATCATCATCATTACTGAAGTCAGAGGCCTGGCCATGTGAAAATAATAGTTTTCTCTTGCGTTGAGGTACAATTGACCGTGACTGAGGAGTGCCCACACCAGAGGTAGAAGGTTGAGGATCGTCAGGGTTTTCTGCACTATTATCGATATCCTGGTCATTCCTTTCTGTCACTAACTGATCAAAGCCAAAGAATTCGTCTTCATTTCCACTTCCATCAGTATCAGAACTATCAGATAGGAAGAGGAGAGTCCCAATTTTCCTTGGAGTGAGAGCTGCCTTGCAACGAGGCATGGTGAACAAAGGTAACTGAGCCGGCGTTCCCACAATGCGATGCGGGCACCAAATATTTTTGTTTATGGCGCACACCCACCACGCAGACCCATTCTCTCACACGTAGGCCTATGAGCGTTTTCACGCTAAATTTGACACCGCTAGAATTTTGGCGTAGATCTACGGTTTGGACCCTGAACATGAAGCCGTAGATCTATGGGACGGACCCTGAAAGGGTTAACATAAATGTCTTCTGCTAACCCAGAAAAGGAAGGCATGAGCAGGGACTTTTCACTAGATTTATGAGGCCATGTCCAGAATTCCTCGTAAAATAAATTGTCTAGCTTTGGATAAAATTCCTCCAAGGTGAGGTCAACATAGAACATGTTTCTGTTCCTGCAATGGGCTCAGAACTGCATCTACAATTGAAAGCAATGATGCTAAAAACAGCATCTTTCATGAGAACCATTATCCCCTAGACAACTACATACACTTAAATAACCAGTGTAATTTTTGTTTTTCACAAAATTATCAAGCATCTGCTGCAGCCTGGTCGCTAAGCATTTTCTGTAATATGGCTGCAGGTGTCCCTGTTTATTGTAATATGTACAGTAATAAGGTTAAAGAGCCCCCTGCCCACGTGGCATAGGCTGGGGTCCTTGTCCCTGGGGAACTGGGCTCTTCCTACATGTTCCCTGTATCCCTGGACCTGTGACAGCTGACTTAAAACTTTCCTGGGCATGTACTGGAGAATTAAGGTTATTAAAACTCTGGTGGTTATGAGGCTGAAAAATGCGGCTTAAACTTCTGAAATTTCTTAATCCTACTGGTGGGTGGAGAAAACTTACCATTACATGCATTAATAAGTTCTGGGTGGTAACTACTATCAAGTTTTTGGTTAGCTAAAAATCTATCACCCAGCTGTAAAGCATGATTAAAATCATCAAGATCCTTCTCCTCAAGATATACCTTAAAGTCAAGAGGAACATTTCTCAAAAGATCCTCTAGCAAAATTAGGGAAAGTACACCTTCATAATTGTCTACCACACCTTTTGAGCGGCAACACGTGTTTATAAGCGACAACTTCTAACTGTATTCCACCAAAAACTGACCTGCCTGAAACTTTAGTCCTCTAAACTTGTGCTGATACCTTTCTGGCAACATCTGATAAGCAAGTAAAACTACCTCCATCAGTTTATTATAATCAGAAAAGTCCCATTCCTCTAGAGAACTAACTGCTTATAACCCTTTACCAATTAACTGGGTTTGTACTAATGTCACCCATTCCTTGTCCGGCCAATCTTGGAATCTGGCCAGCCTTTCAAACAACAGGAAAAACTGGTCTGGGTCTTTCTCTAGGAAATCTGGCACAAATTTTATGACTTTGTCCAAATTAAATGGCTCTACTCTATTTATTGTGGCTTGTTGAGAAGCAAACTGCTTCTCTTTGTTTCTTTCTTGAAACCTAAACATTTCTAACTCTTTTTGTTCCTGGAAGTTTGTATGTTCAATCCTTAACCTGTAAACGGTCCAAACATATACATACGTTCACTACCGTACTGCCCCAACTTTTTTGAGAGAAAAAAAAAACATTGTTGTTTTTTAATGGAAAAAAAGAGCATATGGTACCCAGGCATCCCCAATTATTTTAATATGGTGCACAGTGAGTGCTCACACCCATTCTCACATGTCTAGGCGACTCAGGCTTATCGTGGCAATGTTAAATGTAGGACACATAAAACGTATATATACGTTTGGGGCACTAACGGTAAAAATGTATATATACGTTTGGACCGTTTACGGGTTAACCACTCTTTTTCTTCCCCAATTATGAATAATTTCAACCTTATAATTTCTGCTTACCCTGCATATCCTACTATATAATATTTAACCCTTAAACTGTCCAAACGTAGATCTACGTTCGCTCGCGTAGCACTCTGAACGTAGATGTACGTTCGCTCGCATAGCACTCTGAACGTAGATCTACGTTCGATTGTACTTGTCTCCAGGTGACATAAATAGACATACAAAATGGAGTATGTATATGCAACAAGATAATGTAATCTTGAAAGTCTAATCTGTCTGCACTGAAATTCTTTTACAGTTTTAATGAACAATAACTTCAATATTTACCCAGTCAGTTGTTATGTAGAGGAGCCTAGAATGAATGTGTAAGCCACACCAATTGCTGGCATAAATTCTTTTATTGGCTTTCTCACAGTAATCTAGGAAGTGCCTTGCAATGGTCATCTTGTTTCTCCCTTCAGGAGGAGAATCGTGTACATGCAGAAAAAAACATAGCCAAACTTTAAATTCAATTTAGCATCACTATCTTTTGGAATTAACTTTGCAAAATATAATTATACTGTACTTAAGTCAGAAGCTGACAAGCATTTAATGCTGAACTGGCCTGCTCTACTTTTGTCTTATGCATACCAAACAATAAATGTTAAGAAATCAATGTTACTCATTGAGTTCCATGAAAAAATTTACTAACATAACAAATCATTTCTTTGCAAAGTCATAACATATTTCTGATCAATGTGTGGTTAATGTTATTACACTGAAGCACCATATAGTACAGGCAGGCCCCACTTTACAGCACTTTGCTTTATGACATTTCATAAATGCAGCAGTTTTCAATTATACTAATTCTTTATTTATTCAGATTTCATACAATAAATATATTTACCACTCATTATAAGCTAAGGACAAAAAGTATTTTAAGGTAAGTATTGTGTGTACTGTACAGCCTCTCCTCACTTAACAACAGAGTTCCGTTCCTGAGACCACGTTGTTAAACAAATTTGTCGCTAAGTGAGGATCATACTATAATAGTAGTGAGTTTGTGTCAACCATCTTTGCACCATTTATAACATATCTGGTATATTTTTAACTGTTTATACAATAATGTACTGTTATTGAAATAAAAGAATAAGAGGAAATCAGCTCTAATATACATTATTTAGGTATCCACACTGGTCAGATAGCCCATCATAAGTCCGAGGCATTAGTAAACGAGTATGTTGCTAAGTGAGGAGAGAATGTATATGTTTTTTTTAGACCTAGCTGTATTGTTCACTTAATATATGATATTGTAAACATGTTATCAGGCTTTTATATGCATTTGAAAGTGAAAACTGCTATGTTTCATTTTTCATCAAATTTGTTTTTACATCATTACCCCGGAAGCTAACCTGCTAAGCGGAGCCCACCATTATATGGAACTGGGTTGTTTTCATTATATACTGTATAGTTAGAATAACAGTTATTACATTAAGATATAAAAGTTTTACACAATAACAAATGCAAAATAGCCAAGCAAGCTGTATGTATTGAGAAATGTATAATATCATTCATGGGAATGTGTAAGGCATGACGTAATTCTTTATGTTGATTACTGTAGAAAAGTAGCATTTTGTGGGTGTGAACAGTAGTTTCTAGTAAGTACCATAATTATAAAAAATTGAATGAGGTGGCCACCCCTATCAACACCATAATGGTTTCACATTAATAATTTAAAAGAAAGCAAGAGTGCACTGTATATTTGTTCTTTTATATTTTGTATAAAGCATTTTCTATAATTCTCAGAACACACTGGACATTATTAAATTTGGGAACATACTTATGACACATTTCAGTATGTTTTTTTACCAATAATAGAGACACCATGTGTCTAGTATCATTATATCCTGCTCATAATTACTGCCAATATAGACAGGCAAGGAGGAGGATTTCTTGTATAATATGAATTATTTGAAAATTCAGAAGAATTAGTTAAATGGTTAATATTCAAAAAATTAAAATAAATTGGAATATCAAAAAAGTGTTCATGATGAATCAATGGATTCTGACTTTTTTGTGTTATCCTAGGTAATGTACGGATATTAGTAATTTTTTCAACAAACCGGCTATATCCCATCAAGACAGGGTGATCTAAAAAGAAAAACGAGTTTCTCTCTTTAAATATAGTAATATATACAGGAGAAGGGATTACTAGCCCCTTGCTCATGGCATTTTAGTTGCCTGTTATGACATGCATGACTTATGCAAGAAGAATTTTGTTCCACTTTCCCATGGAGATATGAGGAAATAAACAAGAACTAGTAAGAAAACATGAAAACCCAGAGGGTTGTGTATATATATGCCTGTACATGTATGTGTAGTGTGACCTAAGTTTAAGTAGAAGTAGCAAGATGTACCTGAAACCTTGCATGTTTATGAGACAGAAAAAAAGACACCAGCAATCCTACCATCATGTAAAACAATTAACGGTTTCCGTTTTACACTTAATTGGCAGGACAGTAGTACCTCCGTAGGTGGTTGCTGTCTACCAACCTACCACCACAGGACAGTAGTACTTCCGTAGGTGGTTGCTGTCTACCAACCTAGTACCACAGGACAGAAGTACCTCCCTGAGTGGTTGGTGTCTACCAACCTACTACCACAGGACAGTAGTACCTCCTTGGGTGGTTGGTGTCTACCAACTTACTACCACAAGACAGTAGTACCTCCTTGGGTGGTTGGTGTCTACCAACTTACTACCACAGGACAGTAGTACCTCCTTGGGTGGTTGGTGTCTACCAACTTACTACCACAGGACAGTAGTACCTCCTTGGGTGGTTGGTGTCTACCAACCTACTACCACAGGACAGTAGTACCTCTGTAGGTGGTTGCTGTCTACCAACCTACTACCACAGGACAGTAGTACCTCCCTGGGTGGTTGGTGTCTACCAACCTACTACCACAGGACATCCGTTAACCCAGTGTAACCTTGGTAGTTGAACTTACCTAACATTCCAGAAGGCTGTTTGAGTGCCAAACTGTTTTAGTACCAAATGAATTTTTCCCAACCAAATTTCTTTTTTTGTTGGCTGTTATCACTAATCTTAGAAACCATGGTGATTTATTTATACAATATAAAAAAACACCCAAAAAATGCAAAGAAACAAGAAATAGTTGACAGTGAAGTTGTGGCATGTTGTATTTGTTTGGTGAATTGCCGAGCAAATGGTCAACTACCGAGCGATTTTTTTTTTTTTACCAAATTGTTCAGGTAGGGAGCTGTTTAAAGACTGAGGTTCCACTGTGTGTATGATAATTTGTGTAACTGAATTTGTGTATACCTGTACCTAAATAAACTTAATTACTTAACCCTTAAACGGTCCAAACGTATATATATGTTCACTCGCGTAGCGCCCCAAATTTTTTGAGGAAAAAAGAAATCTTTTCTTTTAAAAGGAAAAAAGAGCATATGGTACCCAGGCATCCCCAATTATTTTAATATGGAACACAGTGAGTTCACACACCCATTCTCTCATGTCTAGGTGACTCAGGCTTATTGTGGCAATGTTGAATGAATGACAAAGAAAACGTATATATACATTTGGGGCGCTACACGCATGAACGTATATATACGTTTGGACCGTTTAAGGGTTACTGTTAGGGTTAAATTATTATTTTTAAAATTGTTATGCAGCGACCTTCAGAAAATGAACCAAATATTCATGTTGCTGAAACTATGCAAAAAAAAAAGACACTTGTCATGCTGCTACTATTCTTATGATTTTGACCAAGAAAGAAATTAGTGAAAACTTGACAGGTGCTTTATATTGCAACTTAGTCATAAAACTTTTATAGGCAGCTGTTATTTTTTTTTATTATCACACTGGCCGATTCCCACCAAGGCAGGGTGGCCCGAAAAAGAAAAACTTTCACCATCATTCACTCCATCACTGTCTTGCCAGAAGGGTGCTTTACACTACAGTTTTTAAACTGCAACATTAACACCCCTCCTTCAGAGTGCAGGCACTGTACTTCCCATCTCCAGGACTCAAGTCCGGCCTGCCGGTTTCCCTGAATCCCTTCATAAATGTTACTTTGCTCACACTCCAACAGCACGTCAAGTATTAAAAACCATTTGTCTCCATTCACTCCTATCAAACACGCTCATGCATGCCTGCTGGAAGTCCAAGCCCCTCGCACACAAAACCTCCTTTACCCCCTCCCTCCAACCTTTCCTAGGCCGACCCCTACCCCGCCTTCCTTCCACTACAGACTGATACACTCTTGAAGTCATTCTGTTTCGCTCCATTCTCTCTACATGTCCGAACCACCTCAACAACCCTTCCTCAGCCCTCTGGACAACAGTTTTGGTAATCCCGCACCTCCTCCTAACTTCCAAACTACGAATTCTCTGCATTATATTCACACCACACATTGCCCTCAGACATGACATCTCCACTGCCTCCAGCCTTCTCCTCGCTGCAACATTCATCACCCATGCTTCACACCCATATAAGAGCGTTGGTAAAACTATACTCTCATACATTCCCCTCTTTGCCTCCAAGGACAAAGTTCTTTGTCTCCACAGACTCCTAAGTGCACCACTCACTCTGTTTCCCTCATCAATTCTATGATTCACCTCATCTTTCATAGACCCATCCGCTGACACGTCCACTCCCAAATATCTGAATACGTTCACCTCCTCCATACTCTCTCCCTCCAATCTGATATTCAATCTTTCATCACCTAATCTTTTTGTTATCCTCATAACCTTACTCTTTCCTGTATTCACCTTTAATTTTCTTCTTTTGCACACCCTACCAAATTCATCCACCAATCTCTGCAACTTCTCTTCAGAATCTCCCAAGAGCACAGTGTCATCAGCAAAGAGCAGCTGTGACAACTCCCACTTTGTGTGTGATTCTTTATCTTTTAACTCCACGCCTCTTGCCAAGACCCTCGCATTTACTTCTCTTACAACCCCATCTATAAATATATTAAACAACCACGGTGACATCACACATCCTTGTCTAAGGCCTACTTTTACTGGGAAAAAATTTCCCTCTTTCCTACATACTCTAACTTGAGCCTCACTATCCTGGTAAAAACTCTTCACTGCTTTCAGTAACCTACCTCCTACACCATACACTTGCAACATCTGCCACATTGCCCCCCTATCCACCCTGTCATACGCCTTTTCCAAATCCATAAATGCCACAAAGACCTCTTTAGCCTTATCTAAATACTGTTCACTTATATGTTTCACTGTAAACACCTGGTCCACACACCCCCTACCTTTCCTAAAGCCTCCTTGTTCATCTGCTATCCTATTCTCCGTCTTACTCTTAATTCTTTCAATTATAACTCTACCATACACTTTACCAGGTACACTCAACAGACTTATCCCCCTATAATTTTTGCACTCTCTTTTATCCCCTTTGCCTTTATACAAAGGAACTATGCATGCTCTCTGCCAATCCCTAGGTACCTTACCCTCTTCCATACATTTATTAAATAATTGCACCAACCACTCCAAAACTATATCCCCACCTGCTTTTAACATTTCTATCTTTATCCCATCAATCCCGGCTGCCTTACCCCCTTTCATTTTACCTACTGCCTCACGAACTTCCCCCACACTCACAACTGGCTCTTCCTCACTCCTACAAGATGTTATTCCTCCTTGCCCTATACACGAAATCACAGCTTCCCTATCTTCATCAACATTTAACAATTCCTCAAAATATTCCCTCCATCTTCCCAATACCTCTAACTCTCCATTTAATAACTCTCCTCTCCTATTTTTAATTGACAAATCCATTTGTTCTCTAGGCTTTCTTAACTTGTTAATCTCACTCCAAAACTTTTTCTTATTTTCAACAAAATTTGTTGATAACATCTCACCCACTCTCTCATTTGCTCTCTTTTTACATTGCTTCACCACTCTCTTAACCTCTCTCTTTTTCTCCATATACTCTTCCCTCCTTGCATCACTTCTAATTTGTAAAAACTTCTCATATGCTAACTTTTTCTCCCTTACTACTCTCTTCACATCATCATTCCACCAATCGCTCCTCTTTCCTCCCGCACCCACTTTCCTGTAACCACAAACTTCTGCTGAACACTAACACTACATTTTTAAACCTACCCCATACCTCTTCGACCCCATTGCCTATGCTCTCATTAGCCCATCTATCCTCCAATAGCTGTTTATATCTTACCCTAACTGTCTCCTCTTTTAGTTTATAAACCTTCACCTCTCTCTTCCCTGATGCTTCTATTCTCCTTGTATCCCATCTACCTTTTACTCTCAGTGTAGCTACAACTAGAAAGTGATCTGATATATCTGTGGCCCCTCTATAAACATGTACATCCTGAAGTCTACTCAACAGTCTTTTATCTACCAATACATAATCCAACAAACTACCGTCATTTCGCCCTACATCATATCTTGTATACTTATTTATCCTCTTTTTCTTAAAATATGTATTACCTATAACTAAACCCCTTTCTATACAAAGTTCAATCAAAGGGCTCCCATTATCATTTACACCTGGCACCCCAAACTTACCTACCACACCCTCTCTAAAAGTTTCTCCTACTTTAGCATTCAGGTCCCCTACCACAATTACTCTCTCACTTGGTTCAAAGGCTCCTATACATTCACTTAACATCTCCCAAAATCTCTCTCTCTCCTCTGCATTCCTCTCTTCTCCAGGTGCATACACGCTTATTATGACCCACTTCTCGCATCCAACCTTTACTTTAATCCACATAATTCTTGAATTTACACATTCATATTCTCTTTTCTCCTTCCATAACTGATCATTCAACATTACTGCTACCCCTTCCTTTGCTCTAACTCTCTCAGATACTCCAGATTTAATCCCATTTATTTCCCCCCACCGAAACTCCCCTACCCCCTTCAGCTTTGTTTCGCTTAGGGCCAGGACATCCAACTTCTTTTCATTCATAACATCAGCAATCATCTGTTTCTTGTCATCCGCACTACATCCACGCACATTTAAGCATCCCAGTTATCCACACTTATTTCAGAGTGTATTTGCAAAAAGAACATATACTATCTTTGCTTAGGAGGCCACCTGTAACAAGCAGCAAGCATCAAGGCACTTTTTTTTTTTTTTTTTTTTTTTTCCAACAAGTCGGCCGTCTCCCACCGAGGCAGGGTGACCCAAAAAAGAAAGAAAATCCCCAAAAAGAAAATAATTTAATCATC